>NC_022032.1:19662759-19672959 GCF_000317375.1 Microtus ochrogaster | reverse complement strand
TATGATGGTGATGATGATGGTGATGATGATGATGATGGTGATGATGGTAATGATGATTATGATGGTGATGATGGTGGTGGTGATGATGGTGATGGTTATGATGGTGATGATGATGGTGATGATGATGATGAAGATGGTTATGATGGTGATGATGATGGTGATGATGGTGATGATGGTGATGATGATGATTATGACGGTGATGATAATGATGATGGTGATGATGGTGACAACAGCTACAACGATGACAACGATGATGGTGGTGGTGGTGGTGGTGGTGGTGGTGGTGGTGGTGGTGGTGGTGATGATGATGATGTGACCTGCTAGGTTCCTGAAGGCAGACTGGTATAAATACCTGAATGCTAACCCTAGTCTACTCCCTCAGTATGTGTGGAGGTCTGAGAACAATTTGAAGGTGCTGGTTCTCTCCTTTCACCATGTGAGCCTGGAAACCAAATGTTAACCCCACCAGGGAAGAATAAGACCACTACCAAAATTTTTGAGCCAAATTTGGAGCAAGATTATTAAATACCAACCAGGACAATAGACACTAGCCAGGTGCATACCTGTGATTCCCAGAGTCTGACAGTGAATTACATTAGTCAGGGGCATATAAAGACAGAACCCACAAGGCTGCACACTTCCTGCCTTTGTCCAATTAAAGGTTAGCATACATCCTGACGTGCTTCTTGTGTGTGTGTGTGTGTGTGTGTGTGTGTGTGTGTGTGTGTGTATGTTCCAGCACATCCTGTACAGTTCGGAGCAACCAACCTTGTTTCCAGAAGTGAAAACGAGCGGCTCATTATCTTACATGAACAACAGTCCCCAGCATCCCAAGAAGTTATCTGACCTTAAGCAAGCGAGGCTTACTGGTTAGAGGCATTTTTTGTGTTATAGCTCTCTAAAGCACAGCAATTTAAACTTAAAACATAACTTTAGCTACCATACAAGCTCAGTCATCAGGCTGGCAACAGACACCTTTACCTACTGAACCATCACACTTGCCCCAGGAAATGTAAACTTTTTTAGTGAGAGAAGAAAATGAAGTCTGAGTGGGATCCATGGACTGGTCCTAAAAAGATGGAGCAAAAGAGGATGACTTTGTAAAATAAAAACAAAACCGGGTAAGAGTGAACATCAAGCAGTGGCTTTAATTTTGATGTGTATTTTATCAGATTGCGAGTAGGATTCATCACCAAAGTGCGAGATTTAAAACTGGTACAGGAGGAGCAGAAGGAGGGAGAATATGAGAGGACAAGTCAGGACCGCGAGGGGTGTGTCACCCACTGAGACAGTGGGGCTGATCTAATGGGAGCTCACCAACACCAGCTGGACTGGGACTGAAGGAGCATGTGGTCAAGCCAGACTCTCTGGATGTGGCTGACAATGAGGGCTGACTGAGAAGCCAAGAACAATGGCACTGGGTTTTGATTCTGCTGCATGGACTGGCTTTGTGGGAAGCCTAGTCTATTTGGATGCTCACCTTCCTGGACCTGGATGGAGAGGGGAGGACCTTGGACTTCCCACAGGGCAGGGAACCCTGACTGCTCTTAGGACTGGAGAGGAAAGAGGAGGGGAAGTGGGGGGAGTGGGAGGGAAATGGGAGGTGGTGGAAATTTTTAATAAATAAATAAATTCTTAAAAATTAAAAAAAAAACCTGGTGCAGGAAAATTCAAAAGTATGGCGTGTCCCATCGCCAGCCACCTGGCTACACTAGAGGCAGGCTTCTCGGTATGCGTATGCCAGTTTTGCTAGGCACGGTAGCGCTTACTTCAATACCGCTTCTCATCTTCTGAGAACCACTGGGGAGCCAGACACTCAGCAGAATGTCTGACAGGCACCTTGGACTAGATCTTTTCGAGGTGCCATCTTTCCTTCCAAGCTTGAATAAAAAGAGATAAATGGAGAGGCAACTCAGGGGATGACACGCTTCCCTGGTGTATGATAGGAAAATTAAGGAGAGAATGAGCTCCAGTTCCACTGTCTAAAAAGGACAGGGTCTGGGGCATAGTTCCACTCTGCCACCCTGCAGCCCGCTAAAGCCTTCTTCCTCTTAGTCCTGCCTTAGATCCGTCCAAATAGGAATTTGTGGATTTGAATCAGAAAACAAGTTCAGGACTAACCAGAGTGGCACAGAATTGGGTTTTTTAAAAGATATTTTTCACATAGTGGGTTTGGTTTTTGTTTTTTTTTTTCCGCCGTTGTTCTGTTTTTAAGACAGGGTCTCACTACGTAGCCAGGGCTAGCCTGGAACTCACTATGGAGACGGGGCCGATGAAAACTCACAAGAGATCCACCTGTTTAACGTCTGTTGTAAGCACTATGGTTAAGGGCCAAACTAACAAAGAAAGACAGATGTACCCCACAGCACGGGTAGCAGCTATGTAAGAGACCTCTCATTGTCATTACAACAGCCATATATAAAGTTTTGGAGGGTTTTGAACCTATTAACTTGGAAGGGTTATTAAGGAACGAAAGGGAGATTCAGGATGGTTCCCAAGAAGCACATGGCAGGGTTAGAGTTTAAAAAAGTAAAACTTGGGATCACAAGGGAGCTGGAAGGTAGGACATCTTTAGTGTCAACAAAGTTAGTAGGCTTGCTTCCCCCAGAAAATTAGTGGGCAAAGAAAGGAAGTTCTACTCAGGTTGTATGCAAATAGGCCTCAAATCAGGGCCATTGCTGTTTTAATATAAAATATGTGTATATACAAAAATATGTATATGCAAGGGAATAGCACCCTTATGCCAGCAATCTTCGTCAATCACAATAGAGCCATGGCCTCTCAGAAGGTGAGGGGTTGGGGTGAGGGGTTCCTTCACCTCTTGGGTCTTCATCATCTTCCCCATCTTTCTAGCCCGCCACAGCCAGTTTTCCGGCTCCCCTGACATGGAAAGAGGAAATGGTACTCATTTTCAGGGAAGGGATTTTGCTGCAAGCTTGAACTTAATGTGCGTTCAATAACAGAGCTGACAATTTCTGTCAAGTAAGATATCAAACTCCGTAGGGTAAGAAGTGGTTGATGGGGGTGGGGGCGTGGGGGCAAGGATGCCTAGGCTGCTCTCTTCAGTGCTTTGACTTAAAAACGCTAATGCATGAAGTCTGGGGTTCTCATGATTATTGTAACGAACTCCTGCATCTATCTGCCGTAGGGAGGAATTATTACAAGTTCTATTACCTAGAGAGGGTATACTTCCTGGGATAGCCATGTGTTCCAGAGGAAATCACCACAGTGTCCAAAATCAGCCTTGGTGTTCAGAGACAGGGTGTCAGGCAGGCCCATGCTTTGTAGCCCAGGATGTTCTTAAAGCTCCAGTCCACTTGCTTCAGACTTCCAAGTCTACCACCACGCCTGGTCTGAGACCATCATTCCAAAGCAAATATAGTCTACCCTAAGGTAATTGTTGTCTGAAGCACATGTCCCTGCCCTGGGCCCCCACGGATACCGGCCAGTTAGTGTAAACTGCTAGAACCTTCTCTGAGGAATTCCAGCCCAGCAACCCTCAAGCCAACGGGGCACCTGTCTGCAGTGCCTACCTTCTGCTGGTTTCCTCAGCCTTTGAGGGGGCTGGGAGCAACAGCTCTGGGTATATTAGAGGACACTAGGAAGGAGGGAGCTAAAGGGATTTCTACCTCAGCCAGCCTCGTCCAGTGCCTCTGAAATTCGCTCAGGAACGAACTCGCCTCGTTATCTTAAGTAATACCTTCTGGAAGATGGCATCCGTAGGCTCACCTGAGGAACGAGTGTTCCTCTAATTAGTGAAATGTTTACCTTCTAATTGCCAAGTAGTTTCTTCTTCCAACCATTACATAACTGCCTCTATCTGAAGCATCTGAAAAGACGCCCCTCCCTCTACTTCCTCAAATCCTTCGTCTCTTGAACAGGAGGTGAGGCTGCTGTTATCAACGTAGGTTCTGCTTGGCGAGGCCTCCTGGCACTGAATCTGAGCTTCAGAAGCACGCCTTAACTTTATAGCTAAACACACTTAAAGATGAGTTTAGGACTCCGTAAAAAAAAAAAAAAACTAGCTGAGCCTTGACCAATCACAACAACCAAGCTCCAGCCAATCACAGACTGCCAACTGGTCAGGCCACTTTCCAAGGAGGCAAACGCCCATCTGTCACCAGGCCAGCTTTCTGTGCTCACTCCCCTCTTCTGTCCCTGGATGCTACCCGCCCATGATGCCCTGAGGAGATCTGTGAGCTGGCCTGATTCTGACAGCCACCCCACACAATAGCTCACCCCTCACATTCGGCACCCAAACTTGGTAAATTTTGATTTGTCAGCCGGTTTTCTCTTAAAAGGGTCAGATCGTCCATGCCTGTCCCAACACAAATAGCTCTCTACACTGTGTCTCTAGGCTTCTTTCTTAAGTCTTCTGGGTTTGCCCCTCTTAATCCTTCCAATGGAATTCCGGCTTCTTCAAGTTGCTCTTGGTTCTAAGGGCTCAAATATACAGGACACCGAGGACAGGCCACATGGTCAGTATTGCCCAAGGCAATGAGATGCAGTTCCCAAGATTGGGTGCAAGCGAGGGAAAACCTTGAACTAGGCAAACCTAGAGGTCGCCTGGTTGCTCTGACCGGCGGTGGGATGCAGTTATCCTGTCCCAGATTCAGAGGGAATTATTAGAATCTTGGTGCATTGGGCTGGCAGAAACCTGTTGACTTAGGTGGGGAAACTCGAGGCACCTAGTCCCATGGTTTAGACTCGTGCTCGGTCAGGGTTTTTAGACTTTCAGTCACTGGCAGACATTTATGCGGTCATAGAATTTTACCGTCCCAGGGTCACCTTTAAGGGATTTAGAAAATTAGTTTAAATATTTAGTCAACCAAATCTAAAGAAAAGATTCCCTAATTAAATGGATTTAATCATTTCTATCATATACATGTGTTGAAATATCACACTGTACTCTGCAAAATATGCAAATTTTTATTACTTAAGTAATAAAATGGTTTAAGAGATTAGAAAGGTTTTATTTACTCTGTGTGTGTGTGTGTGTGTGTACTTGTGCCATGGCTTTTGTGTCAAGGACAAGAACTTTGGGGAACTGATACTTTGCTTTCCATCATGTATGTACTGGAGATCAAACGCAAGTCATTAGGCTTGGTGACAAGCAGCTTGACCTGCTGGGCCATCCTCCTGGAAAACATTTAAAAACCATAATAATCAAATTTTAAAAGAACAGAGAAACCCCCAGCTCATAGCTGAAGTCGAGCTAAACTTGACCTCATGTCTTCATCCTTCCTCTTTCTACTATATCAAATCTGACAGTTAAATCTTTTTTTTTTTCCATTCTAAACGTTTTAGGATTTATGAGTACCCCAGAATTACAGGAGGGGTAAAACTCTTCTACTCGGTGCTCGGGGAAGGAGGTGCTGTGTCTTTGATCACAGCTCCCAAGGCACCACACATAGCTACCGCCAGACCTGTAGACCTGGGGGCCTCACCCAGGGGCTGGCTGCTGTCCCAGAAGGAAGGGAAGGTTGAGACTGTGTGGGATTACTTCAGTATTAAGGGCTCCCTCCATCTCATGGCTGTCTCCTGAGAGTGACTGGTGTGCCTGTGGTTTCTGTGAGATTTTTAGTTCCTTGTTCCTTCTCTAACAGTTGGCCTATGACCTTGTGTTAATTGGGCTGTGTGTTTCCTGGATTTCTGCTCACTCAGTCTAATGAAGCTTTGAGCCTCTGAGCTTTCTAGTCTTCCATGGGTCTCTACCCTCACTCGGAGTACTCCTGCGTGAGTGCCCAGCTTCTTGGTCCTCCCCTGGGCCTGTTCCTTACCTGGTTTCTCCAGCGATCACAATTTTCCCTGCTCTGCAAAGAATCTCAGCCTGAGCTATTCCCTAGCTAAATCTATAGCAGCTTTAAATTTAAATACACCACCCCGAGGAACAAGCTTGACAAGTTATGAGTGGAACACCTTATAGGTTTGGTGTGTGTGGTTTGTTTGCTTTTTGGGTTTTTTTTTTTTTTTTTTTCGAGACAGGGTTTCTCTGTGGTTTTGGAGCCTGTCCTGGAACTAGCTCTAGTAGACCAGGCTGTCCTCGAACTCACAGAGATCCTCCTGCCTCTGCCTCCCGAGTGCTGGGATTAAAGGCACGTGCCACCACCGCCCGGCGTGTAACACCTTTTAGGGTCTAGCTGGCAACAGTCAGTTTTTAAAGTAGTGGACTAGGAGGTGGCTTCCATTTCCAGGTTCCTATGGTAGGGTTCTGGGGTTGGCTCACTCTCTGTGCTTTTCCTTAGATCAGCTGGAAAACGGTAATGCAAATAAGTAGGCCTGAGAGCCATTTCTTCAAGCTGAGGTGGGCTTTGTCAAACCTATGTTAATACATTCAAACGGAAACAAACAATGGAACCTGAAAACAAGGCAACAAAACGAACCCGAAATCACCAAGAGCCAGCAAGGATAAGGGACAATTTACTACCGCTGAAGGGAATGGAAGCGGAGTGGGCGCTGGCAGCAACGGGGCGATTTCTTTCTTACGTTTGTTTATTTATTTTATCGTGATTTTGTATATGAAGGGGATGGGGAGAGGGAGAGAAAGGGAAAGGGAGAGAGAGGAGTGGGACGAGGGAGAGGGATGGAGGGGTTATAGAGAGGGAGAGGAAGAAGGAGAGGGAGCCAGGAAGAGAGAGAGGGAGAGGAAGAGGGAAAACTTGTTTTGAGGTGGGTTCTCTTTGTGTTCTCTGTTGTCTGTGGCAGGTTAGCTGGCCTGTGAAGTTCAAGGAAACCCTGTCTCTGCCTTCTGTCTCTCAGCAGAAACAACAGGACGAGAGGCATGTAGCACCCCACGGCAGACTTTGTGTGAGTTCTGGGGATTTGAACTCAGGTCCTTATGCTCCCAAGACAAGTGCTTTACTGGTTGAGCTGTCTCTCCAGCCTGAGGCGATTGTGTCAAGGATAAAAATGCAAGTTTCAGGCTCTGTGGGTGCAAGTGTCTCCAGCAAAGTCTGATGGCCGCAGTTTGACCCACGGGGTGGCAGGAGAGAACTGACCCCCACTTGTGTGCCGAGTCACATTATCTCACACGGATCCATAGCCACGCACTACATAAATACATAAGTTAATACAATGAAACACCTTTCAAATTCACATTTCACAAAACGCCAGCATTCCTCTCTT
Organism: Microtus ochrogaster; assembly: GCF_000317375.1. Lineage (NCBI taxonomy): Eukaryota > Metazoa > Chordata > Mammalia > Rodentia > Cricetidae > Microtus > Microtus ochrogaster. The sequence goes on along the minus strand of NC_022032.1, from coordinate 19,665,834 downwards.
AGGTGTTACTCAAGAAAAACGAAACTTTATATTCACATAAAGCCCACAGGTAAATATTGCAGACGCTGTCTGTTTATAATTGCCAAGTGCTGGAAACAAGCCAACGGCCATGAGTAGGCGGATGAACAAACTGGAGAATGCCTGCCACGGAATACACACCCCGGTAACAGGCGGCAAGGAACAGTGGGGACACAGAGCAGCTTCCTTCACAAGGGCTCTGTACTAAACAACAAACCAAACGCCTAGCCTTGCAGAGCGCCTACTGGATGGCTCCGTTTATGTGACATTATTGAAATAGCGAAATCGTCGAGGTGGATAGCAGAAAAACAGTTGGCAAAGGTCAGGAAAGACGGGGAGGGGAAGAAGAGGGGGTGACCAGGAGAGGCTGTACTTAGTAGAGCCTTGTGGTGATGAATAGTTTTGTACTGAACCATCCATGAGGTGTACTGATGTACTGAACCATCTTATACATGTGATAAGAAGACAAGTGTGACAGTAATGGCCACTTCCTGTTTCTGACCTTCCGGCAACTGGCTCAAGGGCTCAGGGACACTTGGTACTGTCTTTTAAAAAAAAATGGATTTTTTTACTCATTTTATTTTTATATGCATAAATGTTTTTACCTGCCTGTATATATGTATGCGTACCACATATGTGCCTAGTATCCAAGGAAGCAAGAAGAGATCCTGGATCCCCCAAACCTGGAGTTATAAAGGATTGTAAGCTACCATGTGTAGTCTGGTGCCCAAACTCAAGTCCTCTGCAAAACCAGCAAGTGCTCTTAACCACTGAGCCATCTCCTTAGCCCCTCATTTAGGGCCGTCTTACTAACATCCTATGACTCTCTTTATTTGAAAGTTTGTATGTACATCTGTAACACCATGCTACATCTTAGGCAGGCACATGCACACATATATACATATACTATTGTGGAGATGAATCTCAGAAACACGTACTAAGTAAAAGGAGTCACTGAAGGCGCCATGCTGAATGATACCATTTGATAGTCTGTGTTTGAGACGGGGTCTCTCCACATATCCCTGGCTATCCTGGAGCTCACTATGTAGACCAGGCAGGCCTCCAAGTCACAGCAGTCCACCTGCCTCTGCCTCCGAGTGCTGAAATTAAAGGTGTGCACCACCATGCCCGGGGCCACCATTTGATATTCTAGAAAAGGCAATGTTATGGGGACAAAGAGATTACAAATGGGACAGCACAGACGCTTGGGGTGATGGAATGTTCTGGACCTGACCGTGCTGAGGTTACAAGAAGCTACACACATGCTTAAACTCGGGGGCTTGCACTTTAAAAGGAGTGAATTTTACTAGACATAAATTTCCAAATGAATTTTCAAAAGTTAATTGTGACTAATATACAGAACCCCACACTTCCATCACAAGAAACTATCACAATTATTTTTGTGTAAGTTACGTATTTGGTTTCACAATTTTAATGCCCACAGTGACCACAGACCTACTGTAAAAGCTTTCTGTGATTGTCTGGCCAAGGAAACGGTCATTTTTACAGCTATATCTCTTTGTGGTTTGGGTTCAGCAATTGTTAAATCCCAACCGGGGGAGGATAAGACCACTACCACAATTTTGAGCCAAACTTGAAGTAAGCTTTGATTAAATACTGACCAGGGTGAGGGACTCTGGCCAGGTGCATTCCTGGGTCCTCAGAAAATGGAGAAGGCCTATAAAGGCAAACCTATAGGGTGCATATTTTCTACCAGCTCCAATCAGGGGCAAGCATATAACATGACCTACTACTTCCTGCCTACTTACTTCCCACTGACAGGTGATCAAAGTGTAGGTGGGTCAAACAAACTTGTTTAAGGAAAACCATTTGGCTTGTTATCTCCTCCAAATAATAGCCTCCAGCTGTAGGGGCCAGCCATGGATAAGCTAAGTCTGGGCAGGTCACCCCAAAGAAGGTCTTCACTTCCAACTGGCATCACCTGCCAGTAGAACTGGGCCCTTGGTAAATTTAATAAGAGGCCTGAGTCTCAGTTTACCCTGAAGCAATACCTGGTAGCAGGAAAGAACCATAAGCTGAGATAACCCAGCCCCCACCCAAGAGCAGACCGTTCAAAGAAAATGCCTGGCATTCCAAGCACTGTAGATAGGAGCACCTGCCGGCGCACACTCACCAGGACACCCCTAGACAAATGTCAGCCAATTTGGGGTCCTGAACCTCAGAGACCCCTCACCCCCACCTTTACTACTATAAAAACCCCAATTCTAACTGAGCTCGGGCCTCTGGTTATTCCAATACATTGGACATGAAGAGAGACCGAGTTTGCAAACTTGATTAAAATAAAGGCTCTTTGCTTTTACATACGGGACTCGGTCTCCTTGTTGGCTTGCTGTGATTGCAGGATTCCGTGGATTTGGGCATAACACCTGCAACTCAGGGAGTATCTATCTGTCCTTGGGCAAGGCACTTACCGGTTAAAAGCAGTTTGGTTTCACGGGCCTCTTAGGAACAGTAAGGTCACCTTGGCAAAAGCTTCCTACCGACGGACCTGCATCTTCAGTCACAAATGAGAAACATGGATGGTGTTTGGTTCATTGGCCTGCCACTCCAGTGACAGCTGGGTGGGCACCCAAGATGGAAGGTGGACCCCACATAATTTAAGTCTGAGCGGAGTTTGGAAAAGCCAGCTTGAAACCCAAAGAAGTTTGGGAAGGAGGCGGGGAGCTTTGGGGACTCCTTGCATGAGCTGATCATCCTTGGCTGTTTTCTCAAGAATGTGTTCAAGGGCGGCTCGCCGCAGCTCAGGTGAGCACAATTTAACAGGGGACTCTTAGCCTCGTGGAGCTTGGGAATGCAGTGCGTTTGCTCGCCTACCAACCCCACTGCTAAGAGGTGTTTTAGCAGCTTTGTTATTCATGCCTCCTATTGAAAGTTTCCTCTCTGGAGCACACCGACAGGGTAACGGCCTATGAAATCATACTCTGAGAGCAGCGGGAACGGGTGACCAGCCCAGAATCTCCCAGGCTGTCTCTGGAATGTTGTAATATACGGATTTTAAGAGAAATAACCTCATAAATTCTGCTTAGCTGTTGCTTC
>NC_022032.1:19657197-19661089 GCF_000317375.1 Microtus ochrogaster | reverse complement strand
GATCAAAATAAATCGTATGAAAAAAATTGAGAGTTTCAAACATACAGAGCTCTGAAGCTCCGTGATAATCATGAAATACAGAGTTACAAGGACACACTGGAAAGTCATCTGTGTTGACAGTGTTTAAATTACCAGTGCAATATCTTAGCAGTTAAATGGTGTTCTCTACCAAATAAAAAATCTGAAGTTTAAAGAAATGGAAAAAAATTGGTGGGAGTATAAGCAAAATAACATCCTCTACCAGGTTAGTGTTGGCCAGTTATTTTATAATAACAAAGAAATAAACAAGGGCATCTGATATTAGAATCAAACAATACCAATCTCTAAAAATATATTGCGAAACAATTCTACCTCACCAGTTTTCTAGAAAAAAAGTTTATGTAGAATTGGTATTATTTCATCCTTCAGTGTTTCATAGAATTTTTTTAACTGGTGTCTACTGGAGCATCCTTTGTGAGAAGCTTTTAAACTCCAAGTTCACCTTGTTTAATGAATATCTAGCTACCCAGATCTATATTTTTGGTGTAAGCTTTTGTAGTCGGAGTCTTTCTTAAGATCTGTTTCAGCTGGGAACAGTGGGGCACGCCTTTAATCCCAGCACTCGGGAGTCAGGGCAGGAGGATCTCTGTGAGATCAAGGCCAGCCTGGTCTACAGAGTGAGTTCTCAGATGGCCAGAACTACATAGTGATACTCTGTCTCAAGAAAACAAGACAAAACAAACAAGCAAACAAACAAGCAAAAAACACATTAAGTTTTTAAAACTTGTCTGTTTCGACCACATTTCTATTTACTGTTTTAAAGTTACACATAATAGCCCCCTGACTATCCTTTCAATGCAGTTTTTCAGTAGGGGTTATGGGCATTTGGTCTGGACAGTCTGTATTAAGGGGGCATGTCATATACAATGAGGAAAGTTCAGCTATGTGCCTCATTTTATGTGATAGATGGACATCACAGCAATGCCCCTAGATGTTGCCAAACACCCTCTGTGCTTGCTGCAGCTCCCATTCTAAAGTGCTGCTTTCTGTGGCGGGTTCACAGCGGCATGGCCTCTCTCTCGGTGCTGGGAATGCATAGCTCCTTTCTCTTTTGATTTTAACTCATAAGTTGTATTATTCTCCTCGGAGCATTAATTCTGGTTTCATTGATTTCATCTTCTTTTCAATTTCATTGATTTTTTTTTCCCTCTTCTGACCTTCCATGGCACTTAATGGACTTTCTTCTACTCCCTCCTATTTAATTTGTTCCACTCTCTTAATTGGCTACTGAGAAATGAAACATCATTGATTTTATTTATTTTTTTTTTTTTTTTTTTTTTTTTTTTTGGTTTTTCGAGACAGGGTTTCTCTGTGGCTTTCGAGCCTGTCCTGGAACTAGCTCTTGTAGACCAGGCTGGTCTCGAACTCACAGAGATCCGCCTGCCTCTGCCTCCCGAGTGCTGGGATTAAAGGCGTGCGCCACCATCGCCCGGCGAACATCATTGATTTTAAACATGTCTTCTTTTCCCAAGGTTTTGGCTCATAACTTCACTATCAGACCCCATAGATTCTGGTGTGTCATGTTTCCAGTTTCCTTCTGTTCAAACCTCTTTCTGATTCATCGAATCTCTTTGATTCAAGGGATGTGTAGAAGTGTAATGTTTAGCTTTCAAGTGTTTGTGTGTTTTTAAGAGGTCTTTCTGGAACTGATTTACTATTTAGTTTTATTGTGATCAGAATATAGACTCTGTTTAATTCAAAGTTTATTGAAACATGAGACATGTATTCAGCTAGAATGTGATCTACTGTGGTAAATATTATATACACATGTTCTTTTTAAGTATGCTGGATAGATACTCTACAAATACCACTTTGTGGCTGATGGGCAGTGAGACCAAACTCCTCTATGTCATCACTCCCAGACTGCTTCCAATAACTATGGTGATAGAGATATTGAAACATCCATTTATGATTATGAGTTATAGTATTGTCCCAGTCACTTTTCTTTTGCCATGAATTCCATTGCATGGAATAATAATCCTTTTGTATATTCTAATGTATTACTTTCCTTGGTCAATAAAGAGCTGAGTAACCGATGGCTAGGCAGGATTTCTGTGGCAGAGAGAACACTGGGAAGAAGAAGGGTAGAGTTTGAGGAGCCTAGAGAAAACACAGATGAAGTAGGTGCTTAACAGTATTGAGATAGGTCACCAAACCACACAGTAGAATATAGATAAAATATGGGTTAATTTAAGCTGTAAAAGCTAGTTAGTAACAAACCAAGCTATCGACTGAGCATTTATAACTACTAATAAGTGTCTGTGTGGTTATTTGGGAGTGATTGGCAGGACAGAGATGGCCAGCAGGCCCTACGGAAAACTCCACCTACACACGGTGACCAAGGCAACCTATGAAAGGAAGCATTTAATTGGGTGCTCACTTACAGTTTCAAAGAGGGATCATCAGCAGGGATAGGATGGCAGGCAGTCATGGCACTGGGCTGTGGCTGAGAGCTTACATTCCGATCTGAAGTTGGAGGTGCAGAGAGAGAGAGAGAGAGAGAGAGAGAGAGAGAGAGAGAGAGAGAGAGGAGAGAGACAGGCATGTCAAGCGCTTTTGAAACCTCAAAGCCCACTCCCAGTGACCCACCTCTTCCAACAAGGGCCACATCTCCTCATCCTCCCCAAGCAATTGACAGCTAGGGACTAATCACTCAACTATCTGAGCCTTGAAGGACGTTCTCATTCAAACAACCACAAGTAGAAATATGCCTAAACTCTCAGGGATCGTCAAAGCAATCTTGCATTTTCACGTGAGCAGAACGCTGGGAAAGAGAGACGGTTTTGTTTGTTTGTTTTGTTTTTAGAAAAATAAAAGTTATAATTTTAAAGAAAGGAAAAGGCTTTGATTTTTTTTTTTATTTCATGAGATCCTATAGTCCTAGATAATTAATGAGAGATAAAACAAAGGAAAGAAGAAATGAGCTTTCTCGGCCTTTGGATGTCCTGCTCTGTAACATTTGGGTAAAAAAAAAAAAAAAAGCAAAATTAAATTTAGTCGTGAAGAAGCTCAGACAAACCTAAATTGGAGAACATTATTGTATTACCAGGATGTAATAAGGTTAGGGAGTGTTTTGAATTAAAGGAGATTGCAAAGATAGGCAAACTAAATGCAATGTGGATTCCGGATTGACTCCTCTGTGAGAAAAACAAATTCCTGCTCTGAGGTTAACTATTGGTCTAATGGATGAAGCTGGACCGTGAACTTAAAATAAATGTTCCAAAGGCAATGTGAAATCTCCCTAAATGTGTTAATTTTACCAAGGTTGAGAGAGAACTAATCCCGTGTTCTTAGAAAATACACGGAAGAACTAGAGGTTAACGCATGAGTCACCTACCGGTCTTCAGTATCTAAGCAATCAAGCAAATGCCCCACAGAAGGCCACTCTGATAGAGGCCACTCCTCAGAGAGACCACAGGCAAATGAGGAAAATGTCCCAATGTGACATGGGTAAAGAGCCTACACAGGCTTTGCTTGGGGTTTAAAAATGCCTTCAAAATTAAAATCGAAGGGAATGGAAGGGAAGAAAAGATGGAGTGGGATGGAGCAAGGGGACGGGAGGGGAAAGAGGTGAGGGAAAGAGAATAAAGCTGTTTTAGTGGCTGGTTTGGCAGTCTCTGTTTCCATTCCTCTTCCCCACTAGTGGGTAAAGAACACCCAGAAACCATCTGTTAACATTTCTGTCATCAACTTTTGGCTTCAGATACAAGCCCCACCAGGACTCAGATATGGTTCGTTGACTAGGACCCAGTGTGCACAGAGAGAGAGAGAGAGAGAGAGAGAGAGAGAGAGAGAGAGAGAGAGAGAGACCCACATGGTTTTCAGGGACTGTCAAGAGCTCCACGGGGTTTAC
>NC_022032.1:19656003-19657097 GCF_000317375.1 Microtus ochrogaster | reverse complement strand
TCTCTCTCTCTCTCTCTCTCTCTCTCTCTCTCTCTCTCTCTCTCTCTCTCTCTCTCTCTCTTTGCTTCTGAGGGTTTTATGCAGCCCAGGCTGGCTTAGAACATTCTATGTACCTCGGATGACCTTGAACTTTTGGGGTTCCTGCCCCCACCTCAGTATCGTTTGAGCTTAGTTCCAGTTTAAAACCCAAACTTCCTGACCCTGGACTCAAAGCCCTCCAGAAGATGGTGACAACTCTTTGGTTTATCCTCTTACTCTCTTAGAATCTTAACAGTATTTCAGTGAGAATAACCTAGCCACTAGGTAGCTAGTGAGGGGCCAGGAAGGACAAGGTCAGCTTTCAAGGAAGGAAAAATAGAGACAAGGGGAAGGGGCAGGAGAGATGGCTCAGAATTAATAGCACTGAGTACTTTTCCAGAAGACCCCGGTTCAATTCCCAACACCCACACGGCAGCTCATAACTGTCTGTAACTCCACTTCTGGGAGATCCAACATCCATGGCAAAACACCAGTGCACATAAAATAAAAACAAATAAGTTAAAAAGAAAAAGAGAGTTGGAGGGAAACTTGAATAGGAGTATTTAACAGGGAGGGGGAGGGGAGGGAAAGGGGCATCTGTGGGCAGGGATAAGTAGCACTAAAGAGGCTCTTTGAAATGCCTTATTAAACCGCTACTGTAGAAGCTTCCTCAAGCATACACGTATGTGAAAGGAATTTAAATAGAGCCACCAAATGATAAGGGAAGACAATGCCTTAACTAGACATCTTATGCCACCAAGTAAAACATCCGGTACCAGGAAGGGGTTAAATTTTGTTGAATTATTGGTCAAAGGGGTTCCGTAGATGCTCTCAAACATCACAGACTATTGCCAATGCTATTGGTCAGTGCTCACCCCCAACCTGAGAGTAAGACCCATTGCTGAAGACAATATTGCCAAAGACTATGATGAGAGCCAGAGGTAGTGGGTGACTCCATAGAAACAGCATCTTTCAGACACAGCAGGACAAATGCACACATGGGCTCACAGAGGCTGTGACAACACACACAAGACCTGCACAGGTTCAAACCAGACAAAATCCCAGCACAGAGAAGG
>NC_022032.1:19633692-19654750 GCF_000317375.1 Microtus ochrogaster | reverse complement strand
AGAGAGAGAGAGAGAGAGAGAGAGAGAGAGAGAACTTGCTTTAGTGACTCATTTAACATTAGAACAGACCTGTAAATCCAGGATAATAGCAATCAAATTGTTTTATTTTATTCTTTTGTGGGTAGGGGTGTTGCGTCTGCGGGTCTGTATTCCACACGTATCACAACACCACCTGACGCAAGAAGAGGGTGTCCAATCCCCTGAGGCTGACCTGGTAGACAACTGTAAGCCACCACACGCAGGTGATGGAGATCAAATCTGTGTCCTGTGGAAGAGCAACCAGTGAGTCCTTTTAACTGATGAGCCACCGTTCCAATTCCTGTAACAGCATGCCCTTTTAACTTTACAAATTACCCCAGAAGTGAAAGAACAAAATTCATCTCGGGGCTTTGGGAAGGGATGAAGAGGGTGGAGAAGGGGCGGGTGTACAGAGGGGAACCCTCAATAGTTTCCATCTATTGCTGAGTCAAATGGATCAAGAGAGAAATATCAGTGGCTAATTGTGAGAGCAGGGCTCTTTCTAGTGCTCTGCAAGGTTCTGGGCTTTGAGATATTTGATAACAAAAGGGACAGAACGGAGGGTGTGACAGCACCAAGGTGCTGTCGTCAACATTTGGGACCTGACTATTAGAGACACCGAGTGACAACCTAAGCCAGCCTATTCTGCGACCCTCTTTCCAGAAGGTCAACTGTTAGCTCAACAACCGATGGGTTCCAGTATGCACTGGCAAAAATGTGTGGGTTGGTTGTCCTTTCTCTTTCTTAATGACAGAATTGGCCTAAAGCAAAGCCGGTGCCTTTCGGACCCACCCAGTTGTCTTTTCCAAGAGCAGGCTGGAGGAGGAGTCTCCCAGGTGAGCAAGGAGTGGCGGTACCCCAGGGGGAAGGGCGGGTCCTGGGAACAAGGGAAAAGGTTACTGCAGGTCAGAAAAGAGGAGGTGTGGAAACAGGGCCAACTTTGCTTGGCTCCAGCAGGTGCCAACTGGCAGACCTAAGAAAATGGCCTATGAGGCAAAGAGAATCCTGTGTTTGGCCATGTAAATGATACATGGACTTTCCCTTCAGGTGCTGCTCAAGGGCCCGAATCCAGGGCAGGAAAGTTGTTGAGATGCACCTTGCCGTGATAGGTACGTGGCCACCCCATGCCACTTTCTGTGTCAGTGTCTTAAGATAGGATGACTTCAATCCACCGTCCTGGCTCATGACCTTTGAGGGCCCAGGGACATGTCATCAATTATGAGACACAAAGGGATGTCCCCTCTGCTCCTAAATTCTTCCCAGATCCCCTACTTCCCACTAACAGTAGGTGTAATGCTTTAAGTAAGATGCTGCAGGTTCCCGAGTGGCTACAGTGGGCCATGAGTCCCAGGCAGGGAGTGGCGTGGTAGGTGAGAAACCTCAATGGGGCAGCCAGTCCCACAAGGAGAGACAGACAGATGGGCACACCATGAGACCATGCTGCAGGTCTCTGAAGGCAGCTGGTCCCAAGCAGGGGGCCACTAGGCTGGTGAGAGACAGAGACATGGATAGACACGCCATGCAGAGTGAGGTTGGATATTTATCTAGTGGGTTATGGAAGGGAAGGGAAGAAGGGGAGAAGAGCAGAGAGAGGAGAGAGAGGAGAAACAGAAGCGGGAAGGGGAGAAGTGGGGACAGACAGACAGACAGACGCTGCCTCTTCAAGAGGGCGACAGAAAAGGAAAGGACCCAGGCTGGAAGCTGAAGATCAGCTCGCCTTGGCCTGGAGGTGGGATCATTACAGTAGGAGCCCCCTGCCGAGGTAACTGGCAGGATCTGATCCAGTTCATCGTCCACTGTTCTACCAGGAGAGTGATCTGAGAACCGGGTTCCCTTAGGCCCTGTCTAAAATGGCCTTCATTTCCTGATGCTCTGTCCTTTCCTTGCTGTCCTTACACAGAAAACACATGTACCATGGCATCCTTGGTGCTTCTCAAATCTTTAGGAGGGCCTCTGGTGGGAATTCCACCCCAGACCCATCCACACCATCTCAAAGTCAGGTTTAGAGCTTCCTTCATCATCTCTTCTCCCCTCTAGCAGGTACTTCCTCAGTCCCTAGACTAAGGGCCACCGTCTCTTGCTGTCCCTGCATCCCGCTGGTGACAGAGCCCTGCCAGTGTTCCTCAGGAGTGTCTTCTTCGTGCTTTCTTTCTGCAGATGGAGTTTCAGAAAAAGCCTCTGGGGTGTAAGGGCCACAAGGGTTACTGAACATCCTAAATGTCTCTCCGGCTTGGTTTTTGGCCCGCTTGTACCCACAGACAGGGAACATACTAAAAGAGAAACTAGGGCTAGAGAGACAGCTCAAGAGTTCAGATCAATTGTTGCTCTTGCAGAGGACCAGGGTTCAGTTTCCAGCCATCTGTAACTCCAGTTGCTGGGAGTCTGATGGCATCTTCTGACCTCCATGGACACCAGGCACGCATGCGATGTACATGCATACATATTGGCCAGCACTCATAGATACAATGAAATAACTACATCTAAAATAGAGAAACCTAGATCTTGCTGTAGTTAGTGGTTTGAATGAAAATGGTTCCTATAGAATCAGCCGAGAGGGGCTGGAGAGATGGCTCTCAGTGGTTAAGAGCATTGCCTGCTCTTCCAAAGGTCCTGAGTTCAATTCCCAGCAACCACATGGTGGCTCACAACCATCTGTAAAGAGGTCTGGCACCCTCTTCTGGCCTTCAGGCATACAGACAGAATATTGTATACATAATAAATAAATAAATAAATAAATAAATAAATAAATAAATAAATAAAATAATCAGCCGAGAGTGGCATTATTGGAGGTGTGGCCTTGCTGGAGTAGATGTGGCTTTGTTGGAGGAAGTGTGTCACTGGGGGGCATGCTGTGAGGTTTCAGAAGTTCAAGGCAGGCCTTGCAGCTCACGATCTCTTCCTGCTGCCTTCAGATCCAGCCCTCTCAGCTACTTCTCCAGCACTGTGTCTATCTGCATGCCGTCATGGTTCCTGCCAAGACAATAATGGATAAACCTCTGAACCATGAGCCACTCCTAATTAAATGTTTTCCTTTATAAGGTTGCCATGGTCATTGTGTCTCTTGACAACAACAAAATTCTAAAAAAAAAAAAAAAAATAAATTCTAACTAAGACACTTACTATCAAACTGCTGGGACAGAATCTCTGGAGATGGGACTGGGGAATCTGACTCCAAAGTTGAACCCTTGTGCCTAAGCACGTTCTAACAGATCCCAGAATGATGAGGTGATAATGTAGACATTTGGAGCCATATTTCTTCAGTTCAGAAACAAGCTTGACCGCTTCTTGGTTATGTAAACTTTGGTAGATTCTGTGTCTACCAAAACCTCCAGTTCCCTGGTTGGTCAAATGGGAGTCAATAAGAGGGTTAAATACACATGGTTAAAGGCTTAGCTGGCTGGCTCATGGTTGCAGACTTTACAATTGTGTAAAAGGCATACACATTCAGGAGGAAACACATGTTGATTTTTAAATTGGAGTTTTCCCTGAGGTAGTAAGATGTGGTCCGATATCTCAAGGTACTGGGTAGTGACCATGAGTCACAGGGTCACAAGAGGGACAACCAACACTACAGTGGGCTGGGCTGCCCAGCTCCGCTGCTCAGAAGGCTGACCCTAGCATATGCATTTTTAATAGACAGTGTTTCTAGCTTCTGCCGGGTTTACTGGTGTGCAAACATTCATGAGGAGGGGAGTCCCATGAAGCATCCAGACCAGGGTGAGCACAATGTAAGGCGTGATGTTCCTATTCAGTATACAAGTCACGAGTGGACCTTGCAGTTCAAGCATTTTCTGTGTATATACATGCACACATGGACATGTGTAAACAGAGCTCACCAATGAGGAAGTCCCAGGGGTCCTCCTGCCCCACCTCCTTGGAGGTGCTGAGGTTACTGATGCGGCTTCACTTGGCTTTTCGTATGAGTGTCATGGGTCCAAAGTCAAGTTCTTGTTTGTGCGGTAAGCACTTTCTTGAAATATTATTCCCACCCAGTCACATCCTTACTCACAAATACTACACTGTATCCCAGAGAGTGGTGCAGAGTCCCCTGGTCACGTGACTGGAGGGACCGTCAGTGGCGATGAGGCAAATTGGCATAAATCACTCAGGATGAGACAAGAGAGCAAGGCAGCTCATGGCCGAGGGCTTCCTCAAAAAGCTGGAACCCAAGTCCAACTCAGAGAATAGCAGGCAAGCCAAAGGGACAATGTCTGACTTGCATGGTCCTGGATCTGATCCCCATCACTAAAAACAAAACCAATAAAAGCATCATTGGCTTTTTGGCAGGCACAGTGATACACCCTCTAATACAAGAGACTGAGGTGGGAGAATTTGAAGCTAGCCTGGGACAATAGTGAGGAGTGAGGGAAGAGGGAATTGGAGGAAGGATAAGGGGGCAGGAGGAGAGGGAGGACGCTCTTCCAGGCACCTGATCCATACTTCTCAAAGTTCTCTGAGTCATTAAAATCAAGACTAACAAAACTGTAAAATCGTTACACGTTATAACACACATAATGCCCACATACATTAGAAAAGAATCTACTACAACATAAAATCAAAGGCAAGGTTAAATCATGAGGCCTGTGAAACAGCTTGGTTGGTAAAGGCACTTATACAAAGCTTGGCAGCTTGGTTGTGGTCCCTGGAACCCAACATATGCACACAAAGATTACACACACACACACACACACACAGAGAGAGAGAGAGAGAAAGAGAGAGAGAGAGAGAGAGAGAGAGAGAGAGAGAGAGAGAGAGCGCATCAATCAATAAAATTTAAAGTTTTAAAAAATATGGTGGATTCTAACTGGAATTATGAAATAGAAATAAGGAAATCTGAGTACAATATGACTTCAGTTTCTGGCACTATGTCAATACTGATTCACTGACTGTAACAATGTCCCATTTCAATACAAACTGTTAATGATAACAAGAATGGGGGTAAGGCAGAGTACATGGGAATTCTACACTCCTTCTGCAGTTCTGGGTGGATGCAAATTTGGATGAAGTCCTGAAAGAAGCAAAAGACATCAGAGGTAACTAGTGACCCTAACCCTGGACTCATGAGCATCAACAAACCCCAGCCCCTAGAATATTTCAAACACTCTACCAACTCTCCACATCACTTTTATCCACGTAAGAAAAACTGAGGAAAAAATATTTTAAAAAAAATTTGGAGTCCAGCAAAAGCTGTACAATGTGCAATTTGTCGTTTTCACCATCGTGAATTTATAGCTCAGAGGCATTGAGTGCAGTCACATCGCATGGCAGCCACCGCCATCCGTCCCCAGCAAGGCTTCCTCTTCCCTAACTCAACTCTGTGAAATGCGCGCTCCCCATTCCCCCGCCTCCGGTCACCATGTTGCCTTCTGTCTTAATGAACAGCTTATTCTAGGAGCCTCAAAGAAGTAAAATCCAGGGCTGTCCTTTTGTGACTAGCTTCTTTTGTTTAACGGAAGGTCTTTATGTTATGTTGCAATTGACTTCGGGATAGGAAAGGTTTATTTTGGCTTCTCACTTCTGAACATTTCCTTTTAAAGGCTGAAGAATATCTTAAGATGTGACTGTATCACCACATGATTTTTTTTTTTTTATTTCACAGAGTGATTAGACTTATCACAGAATGATTGTTATGGGGGCCACAAGTGCGAATATGTCATATTCCCAGATTCCTCCACGTCTTCCTGCTTTGTGATCAAAATCAGCTTCAAGGCCTCTCTACCTCAGTGTAGCTTTGAGTACACGCATGCCCCGATGCTTTATTCCAAAATGTAGTTTTGCCAGAGATAAGTGATACCAGCATCTATAGTCAGATCAAATCCCTCTTGGCTAGGCCTTTGAAGGGATTCATACGTAAAGGTGACTTCCTGCATATTTTGTGGGTGGTTTTAAGCTTGCTCATTGCCCCAAGCATGGGAGAATTAAGGAGATCAAACATCGTTCACATGATGGTATGAACTGCCCTGAAATGGCCTCTTTTCTTTGATTCTCACGTCATAGTAATTTCAAGGCAACTGACTGGATTCTAAGCACTACCCTCACCAGGAACCCTGCGCCCATTGCTAAGGATGCTGCCGCCGTCCTGCATGATAGAGAAGGCTTCATCCTTTTAGTCGGGGTCAGCAGAGGTGCCTGCACTCTCCGTGGCTTAACTGAACAGAGAATTATTTCTCACCCGTGTAAGAGAGGTTGCTCCCTTGTATGCCACCCTCCTTTCCATAGGTGATGCGAGGTCGTCTTCTTAACTGTTGTTTGCTGACATTCTCTAGTTCTGGTCACGAGAACGGGAGAGAAAGCCGAAAACCAACAACAAAAGCCTAAGTCTAAACAGCTGTAGGCTGGAAGTGACATTTCCCTTCTGCAGGCACACCCCTGGTAAGAATTAGTCAGAAGACCCAACTTGTGAGCAGAGACGGGGAGGGGGGGGGTTGGAAGTGTTCTCTCCCTGTCCACACTCACGTGGCTGCACACTCACGTCTCCGCTTAAGAAGCAGCACAGATCCCTTGAGTTCTGTCATCTTCTCTGAGACTTGGGTCTTGTCTTGGCGGTATGTATTTGTAATCCCAGAACTTGGGATGCTGAGGCAGGAAGATTCCAATTTTGAGGACAGCGTGGGCTGCATGTCAAGACTTGTCTTCAAACCCCAAAGTTAACAAGGGAGGTCTGTCCTGGCGATTTCGCTGTCACACTTCCCTGAGCGGTCACTTGCCAAACACTTACTGCACAGGAGAGGCTGTGTCGGTCAGCTCTCCTTCACCGCGACAGAAGCACAAATAATTTAAATTGACGAAGGCTTGGTTTTTGGTTCACAGTTTCAAAGGAGTCAGTTCCTGGTCACTGCCTCTGTTGCTTTGTGCCTGAACTAAGGCAGTGCACCATGGCAGGAGAGTGACTGAACATCCTCCTGCTGTTCCCCTTCTGCCAACCAAGAGGGAGAGAAGGAGAAGATGGGACCAGGAACAAAATACCCTCCCCAAGGCATGCCCCAGTGACCCTCTCTCTAGTTTCTACCACCCAAAATATCCCTATTAACTGGGATCTAAGAGTTCAACGCATTAGCCACGGGAACACTTCATGTTCAACCATACAGCCATCAATGTGAACACTTTACATATTTCGTTTCTTCTAACTACTTTGTAATTCTTGTGTTACACTTGAAAAAAATACTCTGGGCCCTGTATTGGCTTTCTAGAGCTGCCATTTGAGAAGTCCTACAGACTAGAGAGGTTTTGAACAGCAGCGGTTTCTTTTCTCATGTTCTCTAGGCTAGACGTCTGAGATCAAGTCTCCCATGGCAGTGATTTCTTTTAAGGCCTATTTTCCTGTCTTGTGGGTGTTTAGGTTGGGGCTTCACCCCAGCCCCTGGCATCCATGTGTCCAGGGAGTCTGAAATGTTTGGGTGGAGGGTTCCATTCCAGGCCCCCTACTCTGGGAGATGCCTCAGTCCAGAATCCACCTCCAAGAAAGCCCACCAAACGGTGATCCCTCTCCCAGAGATACTCAAGACCACTCCCACAGGGTATTTAAATGGCCCCTCAGAGAGCAAACACATGGTCTTCTGGTCTTCCTTTCCCTTCTCTGTGGTTTTCCTGTCTTTCTTCCCGTATCCATTCCTGAGGAGCCTGGAAGGCTACCCGGGAGCGCTGACATCCATTAAACCTGGGCTTTTTCCAATTTGGTTTGATTTGATCTGATTTGGATGGCAGAAGGGTTTGTTGGGCCATGAAAACTTTGCATCTGGAGATTACACCAAGGGGTCTTCCCCACTCCCACTGGTCCAACACAGGTTTGAAAAACACCCCCCCACACACACACCTGCTCTCAGCCAGGCTAAGATTGGCTTTGTCCTGATAAGTCCCCATTCCCAAGTCACTGCCTTTAGGGCCCAGGGCCTCATTCACTTGTCAGCTGTCTGTTGAAGTCATGGGCCTGTGCCAGGCTCCAACCCCACCAGGAGGGGCAAGGGCCTGCCCTGCCCTTTTGGGGGCTCCTTTGGGTAGGAGATATCCTTCCAGGGAATTCCCACACCTCCCTGTTTTTGACTCAAAAGTCTGTCACAGTGGACGCATTGTGTTAGGCTTTGAGTCCTGAGTCTCGGCACAGACTTGTAAGATGGGCGCCTTCAATTCAAAGCCAGATCCTCTAATGCCCTTGAGGTGCTTTTTACAAAAATCCTTTTAAATTGGGGCTAACACCATACACTCCTTAACGCCTAACGTAAAACAAACAAGCCCCTATATGCCCCTGGTTTCTAGATGCTGTGCTTCTGCTCCCCCCACTTCTCCCGCTGTTTACCCTCTACAATGAATCTGTGTCCCCCTGTCCTTCTACTCTAAAACTGTATAGGTGTTCCATCCTTATATCTCTGTTCTCCCTTACAGCATCTGCTAATCTGGTCCTTAACGGGACCACCTGTGTGCATCCCTGGCTTCTTCAGCCTACACCGGGATTTTTAAGTTGGTCAGCTGACACAGGTTCCTAAAAAAACAAGGTTTTATTTGTTTGTCTGTTAAAATAATGTGGCCACAGTACGCTTGTTTTATGTCTATGTGTGTATGTGTGTTTGTTTCTATAGTGTGCTTGTTTATGTCTGAGTGTGTGTGCTTGTTTTAAAAATCTATAAAATTTGTAACTCCAGATTACAATAGCTCTGAAAAATACAAACACGTGGATAGCCGCCATTTTGACCTCAGCACCATCTTTGGTAAGAGTTCCCACGTGTGCTGCACCTATGACATTCTTTGACTTATTAAAATATTCCTTTTAATCTTCTTAATTTACTAGCATTGGTAAGCTATAACTAATTCGGCAAAATATATGTCTAAATTTAACTTATAGGTCTAATTTAGAACCTTCAGGTAGAAAGTTTTTATGGCTCAACAAACCTCTCCACCAACACAATAATCCAAATCAGACCAAATCAAACTGAATTAGAAAAAGCCCAGGTTTAATCGATGCCAATGCTCCCAGGTGGCCTTCCAGGCTTCCCAGGGAAGAAGATGGGAAGGAAGACCAGAAGACCACATGTTTGTTCTCTGGGGGGGGACAGTTTCTCTGTGGGAGTGGTCTTGAGCATCTCTGGGAAGGGGTCACCATTTGGTGGGCTTTCTTGGGGGTGGAGTCTAGTCTGAGGCAACTCCCAGGGGAGGGGGCCTGGAATGGAACTTTCTACCCAAACATTTCAGACTCCTAGACACATGGACGCCAGGGGCTGGGGTGAAGCCCCAACCCAGAGATTCCAGACTCTGGGTATAAGGATGTCAGTGGCTGGGGTGAAGCTTCCAACCAAACAGTGGGTAGCCACATTCTTGCTACGTTTTCATACGATCTTTTCATACATACTAATATATCAAATTTCTGGGGCCAGGTTAAAGTAGGGCCACCCTAAAGATTTCACTTTAGCTTCGTTACTTCAAAGAATTTGATGCCAAATATGATTGTGTTCTAAAATGTTTGGGTTTGGAAACTTCTACATATAAGTGTGGTGGGGCCCAGAACATTCCCTAATTTATCTTACAAAATATAATTTAAGAATACATACAAAATTTTCATGTTATTTTCTCTAAACTATTTCCAATAATAAAAATATTTGCTGAGGATAGGCTTAACCACATGAACAGGATACCACCTTAGAGCCATTGAAATGTAACAGCGATATAGGTGATTTTGATACCGGTTCAACAGCTCTCTGGAAACAGCATTCTATATGTTTGTGCTTCCTGGTCTCATGATGACTGCTGCGGCTCCCAATGTCATGCCCGTGCTTAAGGAAGAAGGAAGTGGAAAGAAGGAAGGATTGCACCACCTGTCTTTGTGCCAAGACAGAAACCCTTCCTCACATGCCTTTTTTAGCACCTCATGAATTAAGTTGATAATGTCCTTATCAAACTCTAAGTTGGCCACCGAGCAGTAGAACACGGTGATGAAGTTGGCGTGAGTTTGGGGTGTACAGAGTCCAGAGTGCAGTGTAGAGAGAAGTACAATCTCTTTTGGGATTGCTGACACTCCGTGTTAAGAAATAAGAGTGTTAGAACATTCCGGATGAACTGAGACTACATCTATCAAGTCACTGAGTCTCTTAATTATTGTTCTATTGCTGTGAAGAGATACCATGACTTAGGCAACTCTTATCAAGAAGAGCAGTTAATTGGGTACTTGCTTATAGTTTCAGAGGGTTAGTCTATGATCTTCACAGCAGGGAGCATGGCTGCATACCTGGTGCTAGAGCAGAAGGTGAGAGCTACATCCTAATTCATAAGGAGAGAGAGAAAGAGAGAGAGAGAGAGAGAGAGAGAGAGAGAGAGAGAGAGAGAGCCTGTACCTGGTGTGGGCTTTTGAAACCTCAAAGCCCACCAGCAGGGACACACTTCCTCCAACAAGGTCACACTTCCTGATCCTTCTAATCCTTTCAAATAATGCCACTCCCTGGTGTCTAAGTATTCAAATGTGAGCCTGTGGTGGGGGTGCCTATTCAAACCACCATGCTGAGGAAAATTTCAAGACTGGTGATCTGTAGCTAGCTAACTGACTTGTGATTTGCACACACCTAGTTTCCTGGTTCCTGAGAGAGGACTGGAATCTCCCCTAGATAACAATACTGGAAAAATCCTCAGGGGAGACCATCCCTTTACCCACTACTGTGAACTTCCCCCAATGCCCCCTAAAAGGCAGGCATCAGAGAGAACAGCCATCTCCCATCCCTGGGGGAGGGAGGGGGAACAGTCACACCTGAAACAGGTGGGTGAGTGGGTGTGAACATAAGTGATGTGGACAGTATGCCTCTTTTTCTCCATTGAGGAAACCTAACTTCTTGGATTAGAAGAAGAGTAAATGGGACAGAACATTAGCTCCACCAGGCCATATTATCCAAAAATGACCAGGTATTGCCAGCAACCCCAGAGATGGCACATTTCAGGTGAATGTCAGAGGAAGCAACAGGAAGATGTATGTATAGCCTAGCCACTTGTGGAAACCACCACAAAGGGCACTTTGGTTCCTTCCCTTAGGAAAAGCATGTAGTCCTTGCCCTCGGGACAGCAGCCCTAGGCCCCTGCTATGCCTCACTATATCAGAGAAAAGTGATAGAAAAAAGAGATCGAGGTTTGGACACCACAGTGATCTCTTTGAAAGAGTTTCTAATTCAGTTTTGTGAGTCTGTCATCTGCTGTAACCTTGTTCTGTAGTGGTTCCGGGGAGAGAGAGAGAGAGAGAGAGAGAGAGAGAGAGAGAGAGAGAGAGAGAAAGGAAGGAAAGAAGGAATGAAGGAAGGAAGGAAAAAGAAAGAAAAGAAGGAAGGAAGAAAGAAAAAAAGAAAAGAAAGCCAGTGTTTAAAGTGTCAGGTATACACACTTTGCTGAGTCTTACTACATTGAGATTGTCTTGCGTTCAGTTTGTGTTTTTGCCAATAGAATACAGCATCTTCAGCTGAACTGCACAATAGGTGATTGGAGAAGAGAAGGTTCTGGTAGTGTTTGTCTGCCAGTTACAATGGGAAGACCCCTGGTGGGCACAGGTAAGGAGAAGGGAATGTTGTCTCTACCTGCTGATTGCAGGTATGTCCCACCCCACCTGTCTTCTCTGGTGCTGGGGATCGAACCTAGGGATTCATGTCTGTTAGGCAAGCACTCTACCCTCTGAGCTACACCCCCAGCCCAAGGGAGCTGGGGATTTCATGAATATTGGTTGCTCTTCTTCTTGTGACTAAGAGGGCTTGTAGGGTTCTTGTCTTAGTGGCACCTGAGGGTCCCGAGTCCTCAGGGCGTCAGAAGGAACCAGCGGTCATGCTACAATGAGGGAGGGACACTAGAAGTCATTCACATGTGTCCTATCCCACAGAGGCGGACAGCACACAGGTCCTTAAGCAAAACCAGTTATATTTTTGTTAGATAGAGATCTGGAATCTTAAAGGACATCACATCAGCCACTGACGCTGGTGACTCATTCAGAGCGCTTACTGCATTTTATCCCATCTCGCAAAGAGGTGGAAAGATGTGGTGGGCAGTGGAGACCTGACTCCCAGAGCCTTCAGGTGATCTGTTTGCATCCAACCATCAGGAGATCAGCAATGACTTCCCAGCGTCCCATCAGCATCAGCCCCAGTCCCCAGCCGAGTCCACCTCCACCTGCCTACTGCAGTTTGGATGCCCTACCGGGATTCCAGCTCTCTGAACTCAATATGAACCTGCAAGCTCGCTCAGGGGTTCCTGTGCTGGGAAACTTGGAGCCATGCTTTCTCCCTTCTTCCCTTCATTGCCAGCCAACTGGCTATGAAAATGCTGGATCAAAACCACTACCCAGATGTGGACACCTGATGCTCTGTGAAACTTCCCAGTTCATGCGGGCTTACTGCTAACCGCCTACCAACACATTCCCGTGCCTCCAGGCTCCAGCCCCCCCAACCTCAACCTTGCTCCGGGGTCACCTTAAGACCAGTGTGCTTGAAGGTTTTAGAAGCTCAGATTCGAAGTTTCCAGCTGCACAAATAAAGCTGGCAGTGGCTCAGCCACTTCCGTTCTCCCACCTGCTGGCCAGCTCCCAGCTGTAGCTGCAAGGAGCCTGAGCAGGCTTTGATCACGTGCTCACCTCCGGCTTCCTACTTCGCACTTCCTATTTGTTAGTACCGTTTCTCTAGGTCCCTAGAACTCATCTTTTAGGGCTTGTGGACCCCTGTGGCTGCTGCTCAGGTGTCCCCAGAAAACTTGCTGTGATTCCGAGGTGGCTGAGGGAGGGGAGGGACAGAGGCACAAACCTCATGGTCGTTTGCATTTGCCCAGCGGGGCTCAAAGTGATCAAAAGCAGTCCCTTGCCACCGTGGACTTGATCTTCTGAAGCTAATCACTCTGTAAATGCCTCCAAAGGCTATGTGCAAAGAGAAGACCAGGTGATCCAGCCAATGGATTGAGATTAATGTGGGCAGGTAGTAGGCGTGCCTTTGGCTGTCTGAATCTTGGCACTCTGTCATAAAAACTGTTTTGGTTTGTTAAGAACTCACCTGAAACGACTCGGGCAGTCCAGTTTCTCAGGTCACCCTGCAAAGGACCTCCCTTCAATGCCCTGTTCTGGGTGAGCCCCGGGAAAGTCTGACACTGTTCCTTACTTGGAGCTGGGCCAGCCCGGTCTCCATCCAGAGGCTCATTTAATCACATTCTGGATCTATTCTGGTCCACACTCATTTCTCAGAGTGGAAATTGGATTTTTGACAATGTGCCTTTCGCATAGAGTTCTTCGTTCTAATTACAATCCGTCCCCAGCAAGAAGGCCTGTGGTAAAATGGCGGTGTCTGCCAGACCGTGGGCACCTCCTCCAGCCCCCCTGGCTTGGCCGGATGGCATCTTGCTGGCGGCTGACTAGTCTACTTACAGGCACCCAGCTGGAAAGCCGCTTTCTAGATGTGATTTGCTAACCAAAGGGACACCTAGTGACAAATGCGATAAATGACAAGAGCAAAGGACCCCAGATCTTTGTAAAATCGCTTTTATTTTTTAGGGGTTATAAGATGGAATGCCTCAGATTTTTATCGGTCCATTTTCTGGAAAATATATGTCTACTGCCCTTTCAATTGTACTGGATCTAGAAGTATTTATATTAAAAAAATAATAATAAGAGTAAACATGATGACTATGCACTCTAAGACATTTGACTCCAAGCCGAAAGACACAGGTTCAATCCCCCAAATCTACAGAGGAAGGAACTGAATCCTATAGGTTGTCCTCTGACTTCCATGAGTGTGCTGTGGTAGGAATAACCCCTGCCCCCCCCCCACAGACTCTAAACAATCAAACAAAAATATACACTAATAATAAGTTAAGTGTGACAGTACACACTTGCAATACCAACACTCAGGGAGCTGAGGCAGGAGGATCTAGAGTTTGAGGGAAATCCTGTATCAAATTAATAATAATGATAATCAAAACTCTTACTTTCTGCAGGGAGTGATAGTATATGCCTTTAGTTTCAACACTCTGGAGGCAGAGGCAGGCAGATCTGTGTGAGTTCAAGGCCAGCCTGGTCTACGTAATGAGTTCCAGGAGAATGGACAGCCAGAGCTATGTGGAGAGAGTCCTGTCACAAATAAACAAAGCCTCATGCTTTCAAGCTCTCTGCCATCCCCACAAAATATTGTCAGGTTTCTCATGCCTGGCGCCAGAGGTTTGTGTTGAATAGTCTACGGCTATTGGGGGGAACATTGTCAGCCTAGATGGGAGGATTTCATTTAAAGTATGTATACACAGACTTATGTCTTATATATCGATCACATGACTCATGACGTTTCAGACATTCTACCAGCTTACCCTCTGTGTTAGTGTTCTGTTGCTGCAAGGACACACCATAACCATGGTAATTCATAAAAGAAAGCATTTAATTGGGACTTGCTTGCAGTTTCAAAGGTTTAGTCCATTATCATCCCGGCAGGAAGTATGGCAGCTTTCAGGCAGACATGGTACTAGAGAAGAAGCTGAGAGTTCTGCATCCAGATCCACAGGCAGCAGGAAGAGAGAGACTGGGCTTTGCATGGGCTTTTTGAAACCTCAAAGCCCACCTCCAGTGACACTCTTCCTTCAATAAGGCCACACCTCCTAATCCTTTCAAATAGTGCCATTCCCAAGTGCCAAGCATTCAAATCTATGAGTTTATGTGTGTGTGTGGGGGGGATTCTGATTCAAACCACCACACTCTCCTCCCTCCTTCTTCTGCGTTTGTCTCCTTCCAGTTCTCCAAAGCCCTCCCCTTTTCCAGTTTCCCCCTCAAATACCTTGTGTCCTTCTAGTCTCTCTACTGCCTGCCACCATTGTCTTTTTAATTCTGGTTTCCGCAGTCACTGAAGGTTGTATACTCATAGCTGAAGACAGAGCTAGGAAGCTCAGGTGAGGAAGGACATGTGGCATTTGTTATTCTGGGTCTGGGTTGCATCACTCAATGTGAT
This sequence comes from Microtus ochrogaster, assembly GCF_000317375.1. NCBI lineage: Eukaryota > Metazoa > Chordata > Mammalia > Rodentia > Cricetidae > Microtus > Microtus ochrogaster. The sequence goes on along the minus strand of NC_022032.1, from coordinate 19,639,811 downwards.
ATTTTTCTATTTCCATCCTTTTGCCTCCAAAGTTCATGATTCTGTTTCTCTTTGCACCTGAATAGCATTCTGTAGTGTCTATACACCGTATTTCAATACTCATTTGTCAACTGAAGGACGTTTTGGTTGTTTCCACTTCCTAGCTGCTATGAACGGAGCCACAGTGAACATGTCTGAGCAAGGAGCCATGGAGTAGGGTACCGAGACCTTTGGGCACAAGCCAAGCAGTGGCAGAGCTGGGTCAATTGGTAGGTTTATATTTAAGTTTTTTGAAAACCCCACTGGTTTTTACTGTGGCTACACGGGTTTGCGATACCATCAACAGCCAGTGTGGCTTCTCCTTTCCCTGCATTTGTGATCAGTTATTTTATTGATCTTTTCCATTTATTTTGATTTGCATTTCTCTCATTGTTAGGGCTAATGAACTTTTGGGGGGTGATATTTCTTAACCATTTTTCTTTCTTCTCTTAAGAACTCTGTTAAAATCCCAAGCTCATTTTTGAAAGGGTTATTTTTCTATACTCTTTTGTTTTGTTTTTTAATTCTTTACAGATTCTGGATACTAATTCATCTGGCAAAGTTTCTCTCCTACTTTGGGGGCTTCCTCTTCACTCAAGTGATTGTTTCTTTAACGGTGCAGAGGCTTTCTAGTTTTATAAGGTCTCACTTGCCAATTGTTGGCCACAGTTCCCAGACAAAGAGTCCTATTCAAGCCCCTTCCTATACCTATCTCACGTAGGCACTGCCTATGTTTTCTTCTAACAGTTTTTATGTTTAGTCTTCAATCCATTAGGAGTTAGTTTTTGTGCAAAGTAATAGGCACGAGTCTAACTTTATTCATCTACATGTGGATATCCAGTGTTTGCAACATCATTGGTTGAAAATGCAGTCTTTTTCAAAAAGTGTTACGTTTTTGGCATTTTTATTAGATATTAGATGTCTATGGTTACATGTACTCATGTCTGGATCTTTGATTTTGTACCATTGGTCTAACATGTATGTTTTTTTTAGACCATATTGTTTTTATTACTATAGTTCTATAATATATTTTGAGGCTTGGAATGATTATCTCTTCAGCATTGCTCTTTTTCCTCAGGATTGTTTTGGCTATCTGGAGTATTTTGTGGTTTCATATGAACTTTAATAAGATAGTCTTTCCCCACCGCGGTGAAAATGAGATGGGATCACATCATATCTGTAAATAGCTTTTGGTAAAATTGTCAGTTTTTTTTCTTTTTCTTTTTAAAAACAAATATCAATTCTATCAATCCATAAGCATGGGATAGTTCCGTTTTTTAGTGTCTTTATTGTTCTCTGCAGAGATGTAATGTTTTCATTATATATAGGTCTTTCATCTCCTTGGTTAGGTTTATTCCTAGACATTTTATTTCCTTTGAGGCATTATGAATGGGAGTATGCCCGTGATCTCTTTCTCCATACATTTGTTGATGGAACATAGAAAAGCTATTGCTCTGGGAAAGTTCATTATGTGTCCTGTTTCACAGCTGAAATTGTTGATCCTTTCTGTAAGTTTTCTGGTAGAATTTTGGGGCTCTCCAATGTGTAGCATCGCATCATCTGCAGATAGGGATAGTTTGGCTTCTTTCACTGTTTGCATCCATTTCATTTTCTTCTCTTGTCTTATTGCTCAAGCTAGCGCTTCAAGGACAATACCCAAAAAGAGTCAGGATCGTGGACAACCCCAACTCATTACTGATTTTAGTGGAATTGCTTCAAATTTTTCTCCATTTAGGGTGATGTTGGCTGTGGGTTACTCATATATAGCCTTTATTTTGCTGAAGTACATTCTGGCTAGTCCTATTCTTTCTAAATTTTATCATAAAAGGATGTTGGATTTTGTCAAAGACTTTTTCTGCATCTTTTGAGATGACCGTTGAATTTTTTCCCCCAAAGTCTGTTTGTGTGGTTTATTACATATGTTGACTTTGGTATGTTGAACTATCCCTGCATTTCCAGGATAAAGTCCCTTTTGAACTGTTGGTCAGGATTATTCAACCGGGCGGTGGTGCCACACACCTTTAATCCCAGCACTCGGGAGGCAGAGGCAGGTGGATCTCTGTGAGTTTGAGGCCAACCTGGTCTACAAGAGCTAGTTCCAGGACAGGCTCCAAAGCTACAGAGAAACCTTGTCTTAAAAAAAAAAAATTCAAAAGATTCACCAAGCATTATAGGTCTTTACTATTGCCCTTGATTGTCTCCCAGAAGGGAAGGGAAGTCTCTATTGCTGAAGATACCGTGCACCGCAGACATAGGACCCAGAGGCCCCTGAGCTGGACCTGGCTCGAAAGCCCCCTGCCTGAGGACTAGCTTTTGTCGTATCAGAAGGAGCCAGGGAAACTTCCGTGGGAGGGAAGCAACCAATAGTTTTGCACAGCTCTGATACCTAGGAACTACAACAATGACCAGCAAGGACGCCACACATCCCTTGGCAGTTACTAAAAGCTCACTAATTGGTCTTAAAGCCAACCCAATAGGAAGCAATTCGTGCCTGGTACTGGAAACCTATCCAACTATCCAGGACTGGTGAAATCATGACTATTGAATGGGAACTTGAGATCCCCACTTTACTAAACAATCATAATCCCCAGCTACATGCTGAATAGTTGTCCTTATACCCACAGATAGGTGCAGTTCTCATCCCTCATCAAAGAGCAACTCTCTTTGCAACAGATGGAGACCATTACAGAAACCCACACCTAATCAAAATGCAGAGAGCAAGAGATCTTGTGGTACCCAGCCCCAGCTGATACACATGAAATATAATTCCTGCACCTAAGGCTCAGGGATCATTGTGGAGGAAGAAGCAGAAAGAGCCAGAGGAACAGAAAGTTTGCTGTGAGATTGTGTCTCCTAGAAATGTCTGAGAGGTAACCCCTGTGAAGCCTTGTCTGTGCCTGAATAAGGCATGGACAATTTCTACATCAACGGGTTTGCTCATATGTGAGGACAAAAGCTTTCAGAGCCTCAACCCTAGACAAAGAGCTTTGGGCCATTAAGAATGCTGAAAGTGGGAGAATTATCATCCTCAGGGAAGAGACCCCCGAATGGTTATCTAATACATGTTGAAGGCGAATTTAATTAATCCAGGCCAATGGGTACAAGAAGACAATTTTAATATAAAAGCACACTCACACACCCGGAGTTCAGCGATCCACCGTACACCGGAAACAGGAAGGGCTCCAGTCTCGCGTTCCAATTCATTAGTAAAAACATTCGCCCGAGGCTGTCCCGCCCCAAAAGGCGGGGTCTCTCTACAACATGTAGGCCCATATTTCTATATGATGTGGCAGCCAGGCGCTAAAGCCATAGGCCCTATCCGAGGTGGTCACGTAGCTCTGCAGAGAAGCTGTCTCTGCCTAACAAAGGTCAGGATGTTTGCTCCTTCCTTTGTAATTTGGAGGATATCTTATAGAGATGCTAATTCAGGCCTACGTGACAGCTAGCAGACAGGTAGAAGGCGGACAGGACTAAAGCCCATTCACCTGGTTGCCTAGGAGACAGCCTATTGTGTTTTCCCACTCAATTTGTGTGATGATATATAAGCTGTTTGGGTAATAAGCGGGAGAGATCTTTGGGAGATCGTCAGGAGAAAAGACCCTGAGAGGCTCTTCCATCATGACCATGTAAGCTGTGTCTGATTATTCCTCGCGACTCCGTACCAGTCCAGTTAGGGGAAATAATTATCTGTGTTGGATCCACACGGCCTCCAACAAGTACATAGTGGTCATATATATATATACAGGTAACATTATATGATTGAGTAGGTTGTATTTATGTACTTAGGAATATATACATATACATAACATATACATATTCATGTAACAACACTTAAGGAAAAGAAGCCATACATTTGAAAGAAATCAGGAGGGAGTGGCGTAGGAAGGAGTGGCGGGAGGAAAGGGAAGAGGGAAAATGTTGTAATTCTATTATAATCTCAAAAAATAAAAAATGATTATGTGAATAAAAGCAAAAACGCTTACTTTCCGAGTTCTCTGTCATTCCCCACATAATATTTCCAGGCACCTCTCATGCGGCAGAACATTTGCCAAAATAAAGTCAGGAAGAGGGAGGAGGAAGCCTCAGCCCCCCCCCCCAACCCCGTCTTAGCCATTCTGAGCATGCTCCATAGCTTTGGGACCGTCATTGGCCAATCTGCACCTCAGTGTCCTTAGACTCTGACATTGGGCAGGCTCACGGTGTACCATGCATTTGGATGTTAGACAGCGTTCCCGGAGGCTGCTGGAAATGAGAGGTTAGGAAACTGTCCTTGGAAACCTTTCTGGTACCTGCGCACCAGGCATCTAGACAGAGCACATGGGGCTAAGCCAAAGAACACGCTGTTCCCGCTTTTGCAAGACCACCCATAAATTATTAATGCATTCCATAAAGGCAGAAAGCATGGATAATTGTTCCTTTGACCTCTAGGAGGAGATAACCTTAGGAAACAGAACATTATTCTTTAAAGGGAACATGGGACTTTATAGGTTACCAGTTCCACACTCACCCACCTTTCAGGACAGCAAACCAACATTCACTGGCTCAGGAGAGCAAGGTTAAATTTGCAAAGTCAGAACAGTCTACTGAGAGAAGTTATGTTGAAGAGTAAAATCCTCATGGCCTTATAGCCCAGCACATTAAATGGTGAGGCTGGTTTTTTTTTTACATTAATGTTTACAAACCATATAAGGCAACATAAAAGTGTTACAACTGGTACAATATGCATTAGGTATAAACAGACTTCAGCAATCTTTAGAGAACAGAACAGAGGCTAATCAAGAACGAAGGCAACCATCTTCCAACATTTTTGGACCAATTTTCTTTTACTGAAAATATTCCAATACTTTTAGTTTAATAAATAGAACGAGTATACCATTGAATCTTCTTCACAAGATTCTACCTACCCACAACCTCATTCTCTAACTCCTCCCTACCCACCACGCTCTTAGACCACTTGTTTTTCCCCAGTCATAAAGGACACTGTCCTACCTGGTATCTATCCAGGATGCTACTTTGTTTTGGATTCTCTCCCTCTAGATCAGCCTGTCTCATTTCCTCTTCCTGAGAGGTCCACCTTGACCATTCCATCCAGGATACAGCCCCACTCCTTGTTCTATCTGCTTGGCTGTTTTGCCCTCATCAGGCCTCAACAAGTTACCCATCTCCTCTCTAAGACTCAAAATGGATGAGGCCATGGGATTTTGTCTGTCTTGTTCTAGACAGCAGAAGATATATACAGCATACGCCTGAGTGCATTCAAGCTAATAGCGCCTTTCTGTCCCGAGCTGCCTACAGTTCCAGTTTCTGGGCCTCTTCAAGATCAACTCCCCGTAGGAAAGTAGATTTTCTCGACATCAGGGAGAATGGTGTCTGACTCACTTGAGTTAGCCAAAAAGGTCAAATGACTCGATGAAGGTCACAGGCTCAGAACTTGAACCTGGATCTTACATTGAACAAGGCCTGTGACTCTTCCTATCGTCCCACGGTGTCATCAGGATGGCACAAACCTCCCTGCCTCACCTGGGGCAGGCAGGCCTTGGGATAGCACATCCAAGCGTGCTACTTTCTCTCTAAGCCAGCTTGGAAGATGGAGTCTTGGATAAACTCAGTGTCCTCTGCCTCAAATCTCTCGTTATGGTGCTCACCTCTGAAGGAGTCCAGCCCTGTCTTAGTATGACCTCAATACCCTAAAAACACTCTTTCTTCTCTGGCTTGGAAGAAGATGGGTGTTTCCTCAAGCAGGACATTTCTCAAGCAGGTCTACCACTCCTATCCTACTCAAGACCTACCTTCCTGGTGGTGGTGGGGGGGAGCGTTTACAAAGATACTGTGAATTTTCAAGGGTAGAGGGCAGGGAGCGAGTTTAAGGTGGGGGTCCTGCTAGCAGGCTTAGCTCACTGACTTCGCATCTGAAACTCCAAATAAAACTGACCAGGACAAACAAAGGCTTAAAGAGGCAGTGGACAGTGGTAGGTGACGCAATCTGCTCTTCTCACAGGCCACTTAGGTAACGAGCAAACTCTACCAAAGATAACGCAGAAGGACACTATTCCAAAGTGACCACCATGATGAACATTTCCTGGCTTCTCTCATCAATATAT
>NC_022032.1:19630496-19633357 GCF_000317375.1 Microtus ochrogaster | reverse complement strand
TGTGTGTGTGTGTGTGTGTGTGTGAGTGCAGGTGCCCTCAAAAGCCAGAGACTCATATTTCCTGGAGCTGGAGTTACAGGCACTTGAAAGCCACCTGCTGTGGGTTCTGAGAACCCACTCAGGTCCTCTAGAGAACAATACTTGCTCTTAACCCCTGAACCCTCTCTCCAGCCTTCTGTGATTTTGAAACAGCTCACCAAGTGCTAGATTAAAACATTATCCGACTGTGTGTGTTCAGGCCTGTCCAGAGAGAGCCTCGGTCATGCTCACCAGCGTTGGGTTTCCAGGAAGGATGGAAATGAGTACCCAGTATGACGTGGTTATGGTGGAAAACTATGCCTTGCCAAGAAGTTGCTCTTGATATTTTGCGGGAGACGTAAAGCTCAGACAAGCACACTGATATTAGAACCATGACTGAGGCTGGAAAGATTAAGTGGCTGAGCCAGAAATAGAGAATAGCCAAAGCAGAAATAGGATCCAGCATTCTGGTGTGCCCCCTCTGCATGCATTGAGGTCAATACTGACTTTCAAGTCAGACCAGCCCTGTTGGGAAATCTTATTGCAAACTAGAAAGAAACTGGGATGAAGTATAGCGATTAGACTTTAGATATCAAAAATTGTGTGTGTGTGTGTCCATGTCCTGGTAGCAATACCTCTGCAAGATATATTCTTACCTAACACAGGTAAGTGGTACCCAAAACCCCCAGGAAAAACAGTAGCCCTCCCACCAGGCCTCTTTTGGCTGCCTGTGCTCCTTGGAACAGTGACACGCTTGAGGCTTGAGCCATCATCCGCATCCAATTTGACAGGCTTTTTAGCCCCCAAGCTATAAACACCCCAGTCTCCAGAACCTTAGGCTTTGCGTTTCTATGATCAAATGGACTTTGGAGCTGAGATTAAAGGGTTTGCAATGGGTAGGAGGGTGTTCTCAATTATCCATGTGGGTCCAGTGTGGTCGCTAGTTCATTCTAAGACAAAGGCAGCAGGATGCTTCACCTCTGACAAAGAGAAGGTGTGCTGGTGGCGGTGAAGGTGGCGATGGCAATGGCGGTGGTGGTGGAGGTGGCGATGGCGGTGGAGGTGGCGATGGCGGTGGCAGAGGCAGTGGAACAGTGGAAGAGGTGGTGGAGGTGGAGATGGTGACAGAGATGTGGAGGAAAAAGTGCCAGGGTTACCTCCAAGAATATAAATAAATGTCTGCTGAAGGCTGAAAAAGTCGAAGTCACAAAATCTCCTCCAAAGCCTTCACAAGCGGTAACTCTGCAGATACCTTGACATTTGTGAAACTAATTTTAAAATTCTCAATCTGTGTTATCTGAAGCCACTGTTCATGTCTATGGCAGTCTTTTACAGAAACCCTGGACAATGAACATGTGTAGTGTGATGAGACCTTCCCCATTCACTTGGGAAAAACTAGGCCATCCAGATAGGTGAGCTCACCGGGTGGCGTGATGGGCTCCTGCGCAGCCCAGTCACCCCACACTGCTGGGAACCACCCAGAGGTTTCTGTAGGACATTGTCCTCTGACACCATTTCATCTGGAAGGAGGAGCCACGTCCTGTACTCAGAGATAAGGACACCTGCGGCTCCTGCAGAGTCTGCAGCAAATTTGTCTCTGCCGTGGGAAGCAGGGGCGGACTGCCTGAGAGAACACGCCCACCGGAACGGCTCTCAGTGACTCCTTTCTTGGGCAACATCACGGTTTAGCCAATGGATGGAGGTCAGCTCAAGCGGCAGAGGGCTGCCTGGAAACCGGATACACTTGTTTTTCCAAAGCACTGAAACATCTCCAAAGGTGTGGTTTCTCAGATGTTCTGGAACCCTTTGCTCCAATTTAATTAATATAGTTGACCTATCTAGTACTCGGGCAACTTGACCTGTGCCTCAGATTGGACCACCAAGGTTACTAGAGGTGCGAGAGCCTCCTCTATAGCACGCACTCCGGCTCATCACAGAACAGAGTGACAGATAACAGTGGTCTCACCGAGCTTTGATTTTTCTCCAAGTATATTAGTTAAATGATACTTAATATTCTAACTTCAAATAAGTGAGCAGCTGAGCCACGGGAAGTATCATCAGACGCCCTGCGCTTTAGGAAGTTCATGTGGATGCAAGATGGATTTTTGAGATTTCAGAGTAAAATGACTTTTTGGTCCTCAGATTCCACAGTGATGCACTACGGTACACTTGACAGTGGAGTGCTTTGGGTTAGATGACAATATAGCAAGACAAGCTATGTGAGTTCATTTACGTTCAGCTTAACCCATTGCCCTTTGATTTCCTCACTACACCCATTTGTCAAGCAGTTCACCCAATGAATATTTTGCTTACGTTTTACCCAATTGAAAAAAAGGACTCTCAGGATTTCAAATGTGGACAGAAGAAACTGGCATTCAATGAGCAGGCTACAAAATGGCTGACGCAAAAAACCCAACCGTTTTCAAATTATGAGTCTGTTAGTCAACTCTAACTACAGGATTGATGAAGTGATCGACACATGGTAATGTGGTAAACCACCACAGTCTGTGAACGCTCTAGAGAAATGCATCTGGAGTCAGACAAACAACTGTAAGAATGCGTAGGCATGTTGGTGGTTTGCAGACAAGTTCAATGTGAGCCAGTAAACGCTGTCAAGGTGATAACAGCTCATGATTTTGTCACGGAAGACAGTACGACCAGTCTCTAAAACTCAGTGTACCGTATCACAATAACAAAAGAACTGTGAACTTAGAGTCAAAAGGAACAGTAAAATCGTCTTTAAGAAATTAAAATGCGGGGCCAGAGAAATATTTTTAAAAGTAAGCTCACAGCCGGGCGATGGTGGCGCACGCCTTTAATCCCAGCACTCGGGAGGCAGAGGC
>NC_022032.1:19626988-19629906 GCF_000317375.1 Microtus ochrogaster | reverse complement strand
AAATAAATAAATAAATAAATAAATAAAATAACCAAAGGGGACAGATGAGAAAAAGAAGTCCATAAAAAGTTACCCAAACTAAAGCGGTATCCTAGAAAAAAACGTTTTTCATTTAAAATCCCAAGTTAGAGTTCCAGATGATAAATGTGACTTATTGCTTCCTAAATATAGCCACTCATAAGGGAGCTAACTATTCACTCCTAGTTCGATAGCTTTTAGGAAATTGAAACTAACTTAAATATTATGAGACCAAACTGAGTCTCAGTTAGTGAAATCTTGCCAGAAAATTCAACTTCCTGTTAAAGGCATCCTGTTCAACATGCATAGGAAATCTGGCAAATCATAAAACATGCTAAGTTCAGTAACTCGATGATTAGGCAAGTTGTACTCCTACAAATGAAATTTCCACAGAATGATTTTCATTAAATTGGCCCCAAATCTACCATATCCTTGGAAAGAGAGAGGTCTGACTATATGGGGGGTAGTGCCTGCAAAAGAACAATAATTTTTGTATGAACTTGCCATGATTTCCCAACAATCACTGTACTAACGATCGCTAACACTTCCTTTATATGGAGACAGCCAAAATGGAGTTAACAGACCAAGACCCGCGAGCAAAGCCCAAATGAGTCTGTGAGCTATGTCACTGGTCCTCAACCTGTGGGTCGCGACCCCTTTCACAGGGGTCATATATCAGATACCCTGCATACCAGACATTTATATTGCAGTTCACAACAGTAGCAAATTTACAGTCGTGAAGTGGCAGTGAAAACAGTTTTATGCTTGAGGGGTCACCACAGCACAGGAAACTGTCGTAAAGGGTCGCAGCATCACCACGGTTGGGAACCACTCATCTATGCCGTTTCTCAGTGTCGCTGCATGCTACCGTGGAAACAACAGAGAGACCCGTCCCTTTCTCGTTCTGGAGGCTGGAACTGCCAGCAGAACCTTGGTGTCTGCACCCTGCCTTCTCTAGTGTTAGTGTGGCTGACGATCCTTGCAGGCACTCACTGTTGTCCCACGGTATGCTCTCTGTGTCCCTCTCTTGCCTGTAAGGCCGGTCATGTGGACTAGGAGCCTCCCAGACCCCGATAGGACCTCATTTTAACTAGTCACATCTGCAGTAGCTCTATTTGAAAGTAAACTTGAGGACGGGACGTGTCTGTTTGAGGACGCAGTTCAATCCAGAACAGCCGTGGCGGCCACTTCCCAGACACGGTTGATTAATGAAAGTTATTTCAGTCAGTTCGCTTGTGCCTTGTCATTTTTCCTCTCCTAATGTCCTTTCAAACTATATTTAGGGGCCAGGAAAATGGTTCCGTGGGTAAAGTACTTGATGCACAAATGGGGACCAGAGTTCTGATCCTCAGAAATAACATGAAGCTGGAGGCAGCCGCACACGCCTGTGATCTTAGCGCCCCCTACTGGGGGATAGGAGGCAAAGACATGAGACTGGAAGTTCATGGGTCCTGGGCCTGACCTAGAAAGATCCTATTTCAAAGGAGGTGAGGACGCAAGAAGAGACACCTAGGGAGGTCCTCTGACCTCCACACGCAGGCTCCTAAACTCTACGCACTACGGCCGGTGCACGCATGCGCATACACCATCAGTTACATAATATTAACACAGCTATTTTTGAATAATAAATTATGCATACAACTGACTGATACAAAAGCAGTTTTATCTGGCATTAAGCTTTGGAAAAATCTGTTTCTGAAAACCTGGCTAAATCAGGTGTAAACAGCCTCATCTCTTTTTCTAACCCTCTTGTGAGCTAATCTTGCAGTCGCTATTTTCTCAGGGGAGCGTGGGACTCAAGCTAATTCAATTTTATTGCTTCTCAGTGAAATTCTGTGACATCTTGGAAATGCATGTAGTTTTAATGTTCGTCAAGGCTCATTGCACGCATAAACTCATGAGTAAGAAAACCTTCTTTTCTTGAGTGTATCAATTTGGGTATGAAATCTTTTTCGCAAACTGGTAGAGCCAAGAAGGGAAAGGTTGGCGTAGACTTGGGTGGAAAGGTCTGTAGAGGGCTCTGATCTCTCGTGGAAAGCCGGGGTTGGGGTAAGGAAATAGACAGATCGCCCAACCCATCTTCCTGGTGCCGCCTCATCAGGCTTAGGAAGGACATGATGGTTTCCTGTGAAAGCATTTCCGTAGAAAACTGACCACTTTCACAGAAAGAAGGCCTTCCTTGTTTTCTTCCTTGTAGCTTGGTGTCACAAGATGAAATCTGAGACCAAGACCAGAGAAGGAACCATGCCAGAGCTGGCACTAACTAGCTGGTGCCCAAAAGTAAACAGAAGGAGCCAGGCCAGGAAATGTCCCGATTCCTGGTACTCGGCTCCTCCTGCCTTACCCCAAGAACAGGGAGCCAGGCCCAGGGTTCAGAGTTCACCCTTGCAGAACAAGGCAATTGCCAAGAGGATATAGAATTAAGGAATATTCAAGACACGAGTGAAAGGAGAATCTTCTCCTCAGAGGAAGACATGTCTGAGATGGAAAAAAAAAAAGGATGGATGAGTGATGTGGACAGCCCTGCGGGAACCTGACCGCGCGGAACCTGACCGGGAAGCTGTGTTTGCAATAGCAGAAGAAGAAACAGCCACTATAGAGTGTGGGGCAGCCAGAGAATCTCGGCAAACATCAATTAAGAATGATTGCACCCCGCAAGCTGGGACCATACATGTGACACATTGCCGACTCTCAGCCTTGCTAAAAAGTGACGGTATATATATGTCGTGGGTGCGTTATCAGAGATATGAACTGCAGAGTTGGGGACGAAGCATACTGTGCCTATCCACACGCCTCTGGGAAGGGCATCCTAGCAGAGTCTTCATGGGAAGGAAAGTGTAAGGAGAGGGGGGTAGGGAAGGAGGGAGGGGAAGAGGAGAGGGGGAGGGGAGGGGAAGAAA
>NC_022032.1:19623638-19626867 GCF_000317375.1 Microtus ochrogaster | reverse complement strand
AGAAGAAAGAGTCCCAACAAGACTCCGTACTACCCCAGCCAGGGTGTCCATGAAGGACCTTGGACACATTCGGCTTTGCTTAAATGGCAGTGGGGAACCAGTGACAGGGAGGAAAGAGATCTGAGTTGTGGGACACGCAGATCTACCGGGACTCTTTTAGGAAGTTGCCTCAGTGGAAGAAAGTGGATGCCAGAAGCTGGAGACAAGCCTCTGGTCTCATTGCATCTGGTTGGAGCTTAAGCAATGAACAAGGCAAGAGGAGATCACTGCTGGGAAGGGGTGAAGACATGGAAGCAAAACAGACTGGGGTGGTGGCAGACACCTCTGACCCTAATACTTAAGAGGAAGAGGCAAGGTGTTTTTTACTTCAAGGCCATATTGCTATACAGCAAGGTTTGTTGTTTTTTTTTCTCAAAAAACCCAGCTTGGGGATAGAGCTCACTCAGAAAGTACTGGGGGATGGGGACACTTCATTTCATAAGTTGTGTGGCTCTAGAGAACCCTGACTAATATGTCAACTTGATTGGTGCTAGAGTCAACTAAGAGACATGATTGGGCTGGCTGGCTCGGAAGGCTAATTCCTGGAAGGGATAACTCAGGAGGGCAGATTCTCCTGCACAGTCAGCAACACTCTCCAGGGGACCCCGACAATGCCTTCCCCTGCCTGCGTTTGCTCCTTGCTGCTGAGTCTAGCTATTTTTTGCTGCCCCCCCCCCGTCACCCCTGTTGACAACAGATCCCACCTTCTTCATCCTTCCAACTGGAGAGCAGCACACTCCTCCAGTTTGCTCTACCAGGGGGGCCCAGTGTGACATGGCAGCCAGTTCTATCCAAAGGGTTGTAAGGCTACACTCTGATTCAGGAGACTTTATCTTGTCCTGCACCCTCCCGAGGCACCAGAGTCCAATCTGTCTGCCTCCCTCCTTTGGTTTTCTTCTATCAACAAACATTTAAGAACATTTTCCCCCAGTCAGGCACTGCACCAGATACAAGCAATAGAAAGATGGATAATCAAAGTCCCAGGCTCTAAGCACTTCTATACCAACCAGTAAAAGGCACAGCCTGTGCAGCCCATGGCATAGCAAGGCTATGGACTTGATAGGTTGTGATGCAGGGAACTTCATCATGACTGTCTCCTGGGACGTCCTTGAGTGTACTGACTTTCCGTCCACTGACACCTTCACCTAACGCTTCCAATTACGAAAATCAAACAAAACCCCTCAGTGGGGATGAAGTGTCCCAGCAAATCAAAGCCACGCCTCTTAAACAGTGAGTCCCAGGTTGGATTTCTTAGAAATACTTGGTTTGGTTTGGTTTTCTGTTTGTTTGTTTTAGCTTCAGCCACTAGAGGGCACCAACCAACTCTCAATGGGTTCAAACCTGCCACATCTTCAAGTGGCCTCAGCAGGTCACTGGATGACAGCAGGAGCTGGATGCCAGTATTAATAACTTCCGTCTTACCTCAGAATGAGCCTTGATGTTCAGGCAAACTTTAAATTGGCCACACGGATTGTACTCTTGATCCAGTAAGAATTTAAAAAGTAAGGTGGTGGAGTGGGGGAGGGTCAGGCTAAAGAAAAGATACCAAAAGATGGTGTTAATAGACATTAGACTTAAATGACATAAAAGACTCTTTTCTAAAAGATTTATTTATTTATTATGTATACAGTATTCTCAGTACTCTGCCTGCAGGCCAGAAGAGGGCACAGATCTCATTACAGATGGTTGTGAGCCACCATGTGGTTGCTGGGAATTGAACTCAGGACCTTTGGAAGAGCAGGCGGCGCTCTTAACCTTGGACCCATCTCTCCAGCCCCCCTAAAAGACTTTTTAAAAAACCCTGTAAATTCATAACTGTGGCCTAACACACTTTAATCAGTTGTAGGTCATTGTGTGGCAGAGGTATTAACTAAGTACAAAGTGAAGACTTGAACGCCAGAATTGCCAGAGGGTTTTTCTTTAAAGATGTAGACCCAGGGCATCGAAGACTTTTGTTTTATTTTGAGACAAAGACTCACTCTGTCTCCCAGAGTGGCCTTAAACTTGACTCCCGGCCCCTTCAGCACCCTGAGTGCTGAAATTATAGGTATGTGCCACCACACCCTACGAAGGTTCCTTTGTGATCTTGAGTTTGGGGTGGATCCAGGAATACATATTTCCAGAAGCCTTACCATACAAAGAGTTCAGAAGCCATGACCAGATAATTGAAGCATAAGAAATGTGCTTTATTTTTCCTGTCTGTGTGTGCTCTTGCACCTGTGTGCGTGCACACGTGCATGTGTGTGCGTGCGTGTGTGACCCTCACGCACGCCTATATACATGCACACGTGCATGCGTGTGTGTACGTGTGTGTGTGATATCACACCTGTGTACATGCACATCTGTGTGCATGTGTGTACGTGTGTGTGTGTGTGTGTGTGTAGATGGGTTCACACTCAGGGCCTCTCGCACACAAAGTAAGCACTGTCACTGAGCTACACATCCAGTCCTGGAGCTCAGAAATATGGACTGCAAAAGACAGATTTGAATTCAAACGCCTGTCCACTTTCCTGTTCCGTGCAGCTTTGGGTGCTTTAAGGGGGAACAGAACTACAGGGCGGTGGGATATACCGGGAATGGCTCTACTGCGCAAAGCAGCAGTTGCATCGTGGAGCTGCAAGGCGGAAATGAGTCTCTCGGCCAAGAAACCCCTTGACTCCTAATCTCAAGGGTATAGTTTACACGGAAGGGAATAATGGTTTTAGATCAGTCTCAGGGTGAATCTAGAACCTCGTTGCCTGCTAGCTATAATAGTCCCTCGAGCCAGATGACTTTGAGTTTCCCCGAGCCTGCTTCATTGTCTGTAAACACAGTTCCTATCAACGTTTGTGCAGATTGAATGAAGGAGCATCAGTAGTACACCGAGGAATCAAGGTGGGGATGGTGCTGGACCTGAGAAATAAGACACTTGGCTTTTAAATGGACCAAAGTCACAGTTCGTATTAGACTTTGAAGAGGAACAGGATGGCCCTAGCCCTCTCCCGCCCCCTGCTCTTCCTGCAGTAACAGTAGCCCAGGCTAACTCACATCTATATCATGCTAACCCTTTCCGTCCCACAAACTTACTTCCTGTGACTAACCCACCATCCATTGCTGTTGCGGGAGGTCCTTCCGCTCCTCCAGCCTATAGCCGCTGAGATACCCGCCCATTGGGGCGTGGTCTCTCTCCCTTTAAAAAAGCGGCCACTTC
>NC_022032.1:19621701-19623093 GCF_000317375.1 Microtus ochrogaster | reverse complement strand
ATAAGCCTCCGTGGTGCTATTGAATAAAGGGCTTCTTCTCAGTGACTAGAGACCATGCAGGCGGCAGTGGTCTTTCTTTGTAATCAACCCAAGACTAGAGATGCTGATAGCTTTGCTGTAGTATTTTGTTATAACATCCTATGTTATTGGTGATTGTTACTCTCTGACTCTAATGTTTAAAAATTGTGTGTGTGTGTGTGTGTGTGTGTGTGTGAAGTCACACACAGCTCATGTGGGGAGGTCAGAGGATAACGTGTAGGAGTTGGTTCTCTCATTCCACCATGTTGTTGTCGGGAATTGAACTCAAATCCTTAGCCTTGAGGGGAGGTGGTTTTACCATGGGAGCCATCTATCTGGCCAGTCTCTGCCATGGGTGTGGAGGGTCTGTGCTCACAGATAAACCCTGGGGGGACCCAGGAAGGTGAAACACGCAGGGTTGTTCCTTTAGAGAGAGGGAGGGATGTATAACTTGCTTCCTGCCCAGAAGGCCGGGAGTGGACGTGGTTAATGCCCTGTGTGTTATTAGCGTGGTTAATTATCTATGTAGCAGAGGGAGACCACACTGGGTCCTCCCACACCTGTCAATCTATAGAGCCCATCTTTATGGAAGGTGTCACAAGTCCTTCACAAAGAGTCTTACAGACATCATATCTTAAGCTCTCTTGTGCACACAGGATTGAATTCATTATCACCAGGGAAATTTTCACCAAATCTCTCTGTGCTTAAATATGCCTAAAGTACACTACTCAGGGTCAGACTTCCGAAATTTGAACCAACACCAGCTACTGAGTCTTGTTGAACCAAACATCCTCTTCTCCCACAGATGGTTACTCTGTTGCCTGTGGTGGTTTCAGGGACCCTGGCAAATCTCCTGGTCACTTTCTTACTGCTATGTCAAATATCTGACAGAAAGCAATTGAATGGAGGGAGGCTTGGTTGTGGCTTACAGTTTGAGGAGATCCAGCCCCTTGTGTCAGGGAAGACATAATGCCAGGGGTGGAGGTGACTGGTCACATTGTATCACCAGTCAGAGATGGGGAGAGAGAGAGAAAGAGAGAGAGAGAGAGAGAGAGAGAGAGAGAGAGAGAGAGAGAGAGAGAGGTGTGCTTTGCTCGTTCACTTTATTCTTCTGTTAGTCTTGGAGCTCAGCTAAGGAAGTGATAGCACCCACTTTTAGGGTAGGTCTCTCCACCCCAATTAACTCAGTCTAGAAACTCCCTTATGGACTGCCCAAATGCATGTGGTTCTAGACCCTACCAAGGTGACACTATGAACCATTGTAATATATATAGGGGAAATGCTATATCAGTTTGGAATCATCCTTAGCTTCAGGCATTCATGGGGAAACCTTGTTGTTGCTCCAGCTGGCAGATGAGCAGAGATGATGGGGAG
>NC_022032.1:19615128-19621168 GCF_000317375.1 Microtus ochrogaster | reverse complement strand
TGAGCAGAGATGATGGGGAGGTGAGCAGAGATGGGGAGATGAGCAGAGATGGGGAGGTGAGCAGAGATGGGGAGGTGAGCAGAGAGATGGACTTTTTCAGCCTGGAATGTACATTCCGCAGCAGAAAGACATTTCTACATGCAGAGTCAAGTCCAAAGGAGAGGAAAGGTGCGGGGTCTCTGAGAGCCTCGAAAGGGAGAGCGGCTCTGCAGACATCTTGATTTTAGACTTGGTAACTCCCATGGTATAAGAATAAATTCCTGTTGTCTTAAGTTACCAAGTTGATGGCCATTTGTTATGGAGATCCAGAAAAGGAAAGTAGTCCCTTTGAGGACATAGGTCACACCCCACTCCTTCTGCAAGGCTTCCTTCATCTTTCCTGTATCCACCTCCCACCAGCTTACCGCCATTCAGTCCCTGAGTCTGTGTCACTCTAAATATAACTAGGTTCCACTCCATTGTAACCCCCTGAGCCAGCACCACTCAGAGAATTTAGTGAGCACATCCCTGTGGTCCAGACACTAGATAGCTTCACAAACATGACCACATACAGCAGTGGTTACAACCCATGTGGGGTTCGAATGCTCCTTCCACAGGGATAACATATCAGATACCCTGCGTACCACATGTTTACATTATGATTCATAACAGTCGCAAAATTACAGTGATGAAGTAGCAATGAAAGTAATTTTATGTTTGAGGGTCCCTACAACATGGGGAACTATACTAGAGGGTCACAGCCTTAAGAGCCCCTGACATAGAGCCATGGCAACAAGCGTCAGAGGTAGGCACAGTCATCGCTGCGTTATAGATAGGAAAACCAAGGCCCAGCAGCTTGCCAAAGGCCATTCGGTGAGCAGAGAGAATGTGTATCCAAATCCTTCAGAATCACAGGTCCAGTGAGGATAAGCATGGGCTACTCAGAAGAAGAGTAAGGAAAACAGTGGGTTATAATTAGCTAGAGTTGAGACAGAGCCTCTGTGTGTGTGTGAGTGTGTGTGAGAGTGTGTGTGTGTGTGTGTGTTTGAGTGTGTGTGTGCATAAGTACATATACAAGATTAGCGAACAAGGGACCCTACTGCGTCAGAGGGACAAGAAAGGACAAAGGGAGAAGGCAGGGGAAGGAAGAAGAGAAGGGTTAGCTTTGTTCAGGTTTTGAAGCAGAACATGTTTTTCTATCTCCTTCGCTTCTCCTTGTTCACATTTCTGTCCCCTTCTGGAAGCCTTGTTTTCAAGATTTCAGAGGCAAATTTTAGCTTAGCTTCCACTATGGCCTTTCACCCAATGAATAATCTTCCTAAGGTAAATCTGGGTCCCAAGTCTTAGAACCTACTAACGCTACCATACACTGCAGGACAGGTCTTTATGACTTATCTCAGCTCTGGATCTTGGTAGCATTAAAAGGTTACCTGAGGGGACACTGATACATCGTGAACAATGCTTTAAGGGGCAGTAGGAAATGTGGCACGCAGAGAAGAAGAAAAGGCCATGTCGCCATGAAGGCAGAAAATGGAGTGATACAACCACAAGCCATGGAAAGCAAGCAACCATGGCTCTGCAGAGAAAGCCAATAAATAGTCCTCCAGACCCCCCTGGGATCATGATCCTGTGGACGCCATGGCTCCAGTAATGCTGATTCTAGACATCTGACCTCCAGACTGGAAACCTTTTTTGTTTTCATCCCCCAAATCCGGGATCATTTGTTATAGCAGCCACAGGAAACTCATTCTCTAGGCCTTTCCAGATTATCTGAATTCCAATCAAAGCTTAGTGTCTCAGTAGCTTCTTTAACTTTGGTCTTGAGGAAGAACAAAATATATCATATTATTCTCAAGGAATCTCTCAAAAGAAGGTGAGCATTAAAAAAATATTTGTTATATATTTTTTTATGTACAAGTGAATGTACGTCTGTGCACCATGTGCATGCAGTGTTCATAGGAGCCAGAAGAGGGTGGCAGCTGGGCGGTGGTGGCGCAAGCCTTTAATCCCAGCACTTGGGAGGCAGAGGCAGGCGGATCTTTGTGAGTTCGAGACCAGCCTGGTCTACAAGAGCTACTTCCAGGACAGGCTCCAAAACCACAGAGAAACCCTGTCTCGAAAAACAAAAAAACAACAACAACAACAAAAAAAAACAGAAGAGGGTGGCAGATCCCCTGGAACTGGAGTTAGAGATGGGTGTGAGCTGCCATGTGGGTGCTGAGAACCAAACCAGGTTGTCTGGGACAGCACTCTGCGTTCTCAACCACTGACCCATCTCCCTGGCTGAAAATGGCTTCTGATGGCTTGAGTGTCCGTGTGTGCCTGCGTGTGTGCCTGCGTGTGTGCTTATGTGTGTGTCTGTGTGTATGCTTGCGCGGGTGCCTGTGCGGGTGCCTGCGTGTGTGCCTGCATGTGTGCCTGCGTGTATGCTTGCGCGTATGCCTGTGTGTGTGCCTGCGTGTGTGTCCCTGTGTATATGCCTACTTTTGTGCATTTTCAGTATTTCTCTGCAAAGGTAGAGAAGTTGGAAGCGTTCGCAGCACTCTAGAGTGGTAGTACAGATTTACCACCTTAGCTGCATGGCTACTACCATGCTGTGCAAGGGTCACCGAGAGCTCAACCTGAGTTCTCAGGCCAGGGACTCTAGAGCAAACTGTGGGACTACATGGGATGCAAGAACAATGGGGATAAAGATGGCATTGTTTTGAAAGCTGAGTTTTCTGCACTCCCTGCTTCCTTGCCTGCTTGGCATGGGATGCAGACATTGTCACTGTGTGTCCTGATGGTGGCTGTACTGGCTAGTTTATGTCAACTTGACACAGGCTAGAGTCATCAGAGGGAAGGTGGCCTCACTTGAGAGCATGCCTCCATGGGGTTAGGCTGTAGGCAAGGTTGTAAAGCATTTTCTTATAGTGATTGACAGGGAAGGGTCCAGCCCATGGTAGGTGGTACCGCCCCTGGACTGATCTTGCTAGGTTCTATATTTTAAAAAAGCAAGCTGAGCAAGCCAGTAAGCAGCACCCCTCCATGGCCTCTGTTATCAGCTCCTGCCTCCAGGTTCTTGTCCTGCTTGAGGTTCTGTCCTGACTTCCTTGGATGATGAACTGTGATGTGGAAGAGTAAGCTGAATAAGACCTTTCCTCCCCAGGTTGCTTTTGGTCATGGTGTTTCCTCATTGCAATAGAAACCCTAACTAAAACAGAGGGCAAGACTTCAATCATTGCCAGTGCTCTCTTGCCTGGCCTGAACAGCCAATGTCGTTGTTGGCTTGAGACTATGCTTGGTGACCAGAGAGAGCAGAGAAATATGAGTACTGAGTAAGAAAAATCTGTGGAGTTTGCCGACATGGTGGGATAGTGGATGTCGCGATGGTAGACTTCCCTGCTGAGGCTATTGTATTAACACCAGCCACACAGTGTTTTCTTCTTTCTTAGCACGTGAACCTGCGGAAGGCAGGGGAAGCCCTGTGCTGCTGGCTACTCCCAGTCCCTGGCTCATGACCAGTGCTCAGTACGTGCTGCCATTATTACTAAACCCATAAAAAGTTCACGAGGGCTGGGAGAAGGCTCAAGAGCATGGCCAATGCTTTTTTTCCGATGCTCACACACTGAGAGAAGGCAGGAAGACATCCTACAGAATGTACGCCCCGCCTAAATCCCAGGGGGCTGACTGGACTTTGCTTGACCGTCATTGAGGTAGCTGGACCTGGAGGTCACTTAGCAAATCAGCAGATCTTTGGTAAAATACTTTGCGATAGCAGCTTCCTGTGGGCTGTGGGACATCCTGGGTCTCCCCATTGTTCATCAGATCCCTCAGCCCTGACCTGAGACCCCGAGTTCCAGCAATCTCAGGGACCCTTTCTAAGGGGAGTTTGGTGATCTTACTGCAGAATAAAACCATGGCTTTCGTTCACCTGCTGCCCGGCCTTCCTGCTCCTTCAGTAGCAAAGAAGAGCTAGTGTACAATGCCTCCCGCTCTCTGCCAGGGCACTCACACTTCCTGTCTTCATCTGTGAGTCTAGAACAGTAGTTTTCAACCTGTGGGTCGGAATCCCTTTCACAGCGGTCACCTTAGAGCCTTAGAAAGCTCAGATGTTTATGTTATAACTCACAACAGTAGTAAAATTACAGTTACGAAGTAGCATGGAAAATAATTTTATGGTAGGGGTCACCATTGGTCTCCACATTCTTCTTTAGCAATTTATTTTTATTTTATTGCATTGTTTTGCCTGCATATGTGTCTGCAGGGGAACGTGCAAGATGAAGGGGGACCATGCAAGATGAAGTAATCCCACACTAGCTCCAAATAGGGTATAATAAGGGATTTTTTTTTTAATTTAAAGGGGTACTCACAGATCACAATGGGAAACAGGAACGGAATCCAGCACCCAGGTGTGAGAGCAGGAAGCAAGAGGCAGCTCATGAAGGCGACCGCCATCTTTTTGGTACCTAAGGTCACACCCAAACTGGTCCAGCCTCTCAAAGGCCATTGGCTGAAGGAGGTTCCCCATCACATGTCTGTGTGTCTATGTGAGGTGTCAGATCCCCTGGAATGAGGAGTTACAGACAGTTGTGAGCTGCCATGTGGGTGCCGGGAAGTGAACCCGGGACCTCTGGAAGAACAGCCAGTACTTCTTAACCGCTGAGCCACCTCTCCAGCCCCCTGCCCACTACATTCTTTTCTTTCTATCCATTTCCACTTTCTCCTTTCCCAAACCCTGTTTCTAAATTTGACAGAAAGAAGAAAGAATCCATCACCCAGCATTTGGAAATGATGGAACTGGAGCAATATACAATAAAATAGCAATAATGAACATTGTTCGTATTTGCTGTATATTTTTCAGCAGAGGTCTTTTGATGTTAGAAAGCTAAGCACAGAACAATATCTAATTAGCATTGCCTCGTTTCTAAACAGCTTGTTTCAAATCTTGCTTTTTCCCCCCAAACTATTTATTTTTAAAATGACCTTAAATTGTGTATTTATTATTAATTTAATACACATTAAATTAATCAGCTTTTCATTGCTGTAATGAAATACCCAGGGAGTTAGTGTAAAAAAAGAAAAGACCTTTAATTTACCGACTGTTTCGGAGATTCAAGGCCATGGTGCCTTCATCGCCCCATCTTAGTGGGGGACTCCCAGAAATGTGACATCAAAGCAGATGACAAAGTAGGAACATGGACAGGAGCAACAGACTGCAACTGGATGCAGGAAGCAGAGCTAAGTGAAGCTAGACTCAGTTTTCATAGCAACTGAATCACCAAGGGCTCCAGGAGAGGAACTGGGCACGCCTCCAACAACCGCGGACCTCCCACTGAGCTCCACTTCTTCCTTTTTATAAAAAGACTAACGTTTATTTATCTAATTTTTAAAGCAATCTTTTCTCGTTTTGCATACAAATCCCGTTTCCACTTCCTCCCCTCCTCCTGCTTCCCCCCCCTTCCCCCACCCACTCCTCAGAGAGAATAAGGCTTCCCATGGGGAGTCAACAAACTCTGGCATATCACTTTAAGGCAGGACCAAGGCCCTCCCCGCCCCCCATATCTAGGCTGAACAAGATATTCCTCCAAAGAGAATGGGTTTCAGAAAGCCAGTTCAAGCACTAGGGATAAGTCATGGTCTCACTGCCCGTGTCCCCACAGACCGCCCCGGCCGGCCACACAGCCACTCAACTGTCACTCACATTCAGAGGGTCTAGTTTGGTTCTATGCAGGTTCCCTGCTGTCAGTCTGGAGTCAGGGAGCTCCTACTAGCTCAGGTCAGGTGTTTGAACTCCGTTTTTTAAAGGTCCCACCCTCTCCCTATACCACTGCCTTGAGGAACAACACTAGTGACCAATCCTAGTGACTGTTGGAACCAAACCACAAACAAATCATGGCAAGCAAGGTATTTTGTCTCTCAGTCTCCGTGGGGCATTGCTTCCACAACACCCTAGGAAACAAAATTCACAAATGCTTAGGTTCTTTTACATAAAGATTGCATAGTATTTGCACATCTGGTATCTATTTTATTATTTCAGGGGATGGGGTCTTAAGTATCCTAGGTTGGCCCCTAACTCCCT
>NC_022032.1:19607796-19614727 GCF_000317375.1 Microtus ochrogaster | reverse complement strand
CTGAGCTTACATTCTCAGCCGTGGTTTTGTTGTTTCTGTCTGTTTACATTTCAAAGCTAGCCCATGAGTACTGGGTTTCATTATGGCATTTTCATGCAGAAGTGTCATGGTTTATTCTTATGCCTCTCCCCCACTCCCTCTTGTCTCCTTGCTGCTCTTTCCTCACCTCACGAGGTTTGAAAGAAGGAGGTGTGGCCTTATCAGAGGAAGTGTGTCACTCTGGAGGCGGGCTTCTGGGGTCTTTGAGGTCAAGCCACGCCCAGTGTCTGAGCGCACTTCCTGTTGCCTTCAAGTCAAGCTATAGGACTTTCAGCTACTTCTTTAGCACCCTGTCTGCCTGCATGCCACCGTGCCTCACGATGATAAAGACTAAACCTCTGAAAACGTAAGCCACCCCAGTTAAATGTTTTTTCCTTTATAAGGTCAGGTGCCTCTTTGCAGCGATAGAAACCCAAACTAAGACTTCTCTTGTTTACTATATATACATATACGATATATACATCATCTCTACACTGCCAATGCTATATAAGGCCATGTAAATGGATATTACATTAGATTGTTTACGGGGTAACGCCCCCCCCCACACAGAATAAGTCTCCAGACACTCTCAGTATGAACAAGTTCCACCCCTAACATCTTTATCCCCATCCAATGGTTGGATGTAGACTCCTCAGATACAGTGAGCTGATTGTATACACTGGGGAATCGGCCCTTGTGGTTAGTAATGCATCACCTCACGTGGTTATAATTTTAGGATGTGAACATTTTCTATGCATTGCCCTAGCCCAGTGGTTCTCAACCTTCCTAATGTCGTGATCCTGTAATAAACCTCATGTTGGGGTGACCCCCAACCGTAAGATATTTTTCTTGCTACTTCTTAACTGTAATTTTGCTGTTATAAGTTGTAATGTAAATATCTGTGTTTTCTGATGGTCTCAGGTGACCCCTGTGAAAGGCCCCTTTGACCATGGCCCACAGGTTGAGAACCAATGTCTTAGTATTTTCAAATATGTGGTCCATCACCATGAACCACAGTCACCTCTTGACTCTTTATTCCCTCTTTCTAACTATAAACATGGACCCTTTGAAGGCACCTCTGCCGTCTTGCTTTCTGCAGATGTCCACCCCCCTTGGCTGGACACCGCCCTCATTTCTGAATAACTATGCTGACAGGTTTCGAGTCTTGGAGCTCCTCCCCTCCCCCAGTCTCACATACACACTGGAGAGCTGGCCAGAGAGCACTGGGTGACATCATCTGTGAGAGGGGAGCCCAAAGCCCCCCACCCCATTCATTTGCCTAACAGGTTAAATTGAACAGATTTCCAAGTCTGACTTTTCCAGGGAGAGCAATGCTTTTGAGGAGGGGGGGAGGAAGAAAAGGAGGAGGAAGAAGAGAAGTCCACCACGAAGTGGGTGAAAGTTCTTAACAGTGGACACCCCACAGTTTTGCTGAAACAGAAGAGCAGAAGATTCTACTGGCAAAAATAAAAAATAAACGGACGAGTTAGGCTTCCTTGAGTGACTTGTCTCTGTTCCTGTATTTCACCCGGGTGAAGAAGACCTTGCAGCATAATGGACACATGCTAGCTCCATTTTACAAAAGGGGGAAACTGAGTCACAGCTGAGACTCAACCTCACCTGGTGTACAGCTCTGTGGGCAGGAGTGCAGCTGGTATTTGAACAGGGTGTGTGGCTACAGAAGACTCTGCTGTCACCACTTGGCTCTCGTTTTGAGTGAAAACCATCTCAAGACCTTGATCAGCACCCCAAAGAGAGAAAGAGTAAAAGTAATACTTAGTAATGGACCCCCTTTGGGGGTTTGGGGGAAATGTGATTCAGTCAAGTGGCAGGGATGTGTAAAACTGGAAGCTTCCTTTTCCAAATCATACCCAGCAGATAGTGCTGCAACCTGGGAAGGACAGGCCGAATAAGCTTGACTGTGCTCTGCTTCTGCGCCTGCCCACCCTCCCCACATCACCCCCAGCTCAACCACCCCAAGAAGGAACTTTTAGGTCTGGGCAAGCAGTCTCTGGTTGACATCAGGCCAGGAAAATTAAAATTAAACAGTTTGCATGAAATGAAATTTGGCTTGAGGAACGTGCCTGCAGCTGGAGTTAACACTAGCTGTAAGAGGATCAACTCCGAGGCTGCTGGGAGGGGGGGGAGAGGTGGGGAGGGGGCGAGAAACGCGAGCTCCCTTTTACCCATTCAAGTTAGCTGATTTGGACGATAAGGGTTCCTGTTTAATCCCTTTGTGTGCCAGTGAATATTCTAAGACCCTAAGAGAGCACGCGGCTGGCAAAGAAACCTGCAAGAAGGTGCCGGGGTCCCGTCCAATCTGGCATGAAGTAAGTCGAAAAAGAAAAGAAAACAAACAAACAGAATACGGGAAGCAAAACTGGGCTACCCCAGTGTCCTCTGTGCAGATTCCCACACCCTCCAGGCATCGGAGGGTTGGAGGCTGTTTCCCAGAGGCCCCAGGCCGCAAGACTGCCTCTGCGCCCTGAAGCTTCCCAGGTTCTGCCAGCAAGCAAGGATCCAATGGATCCACCTCTGGCAAGGACTGACACTACCCAGAGGAATAAAACTCGGAGCTGCCGTAGTCTAGCAAGGTAGAGAGAATTTAGTGCGTGGTGTGAGGCAAAAAGACCAGAGAGAGACTTGAAGGTTTTCCTTGTTCCCAGATGAGAAAGATTAGGAACAGGCGAGAACTCAGACGTTCCAGAATAAGTCCTAAAACAATTGTTTTCAAGATTATCTTATTGTTTTCATCTGCAGGCGAGTCCCCCCCCCCACAGACCCCCACCACACATTCGGGAGGCAGCAACCAGAGTTGGTGGGTGGAAGCTTGGGACTGCGGATCAGGCTCCAGGCAGAGCGCAGCGGGCGGAGAGAGTTCCCAGGAGCCACCACCCCCTCCTTCCCTTTGGGCCGGCCCAGCAAATTTCCTTCTGGGTTTCTGTCCCTGTCTTCCCTCCCTCCCTCTTCCTCCCCCACCCCCCGATATTTTCGCTTTCTAAAACCATAAAAAAGAGATCAACTTCCCTAACTTCACGGGGCCCTTTTCAGTGACAAATATTGATGCCCAAAGTGTCTGCGCTCTCCCGCCCCCAAACGTTAAGAAAGGCGCCAGCGAGAGGGGGACATAAAAAGTTAACAATGCTGTGAAAATATGTTTGCAAAAAATAGACAATCGTTGGATTAAACGTATTCAAGTATGAAATAATGCCTTTTTGTGTCAAAACTTGGGCGATGGGCGGGTACAAAAGTTCCCTGTGGCAGCTACTTGCTCCCTTTGTGAGCCGTGCGCTTTGGCGTCTCCACTTGGGCGCATTACCCAGAGCCCTGTAAGCGCGATTGTTTCTCCCTTTCTAATGACATTTACCGGATCAAAACATGCTGTTAATTCGATCAGAAGGCTTCACCCTCCCTGACAAAGCCACAATAATTTCTCCTGAAGTTTGTTAAATTGACCAAAATTAGGCAAATGAATAGGGGTCTGTAGGCGCCCCCTCACGCAGGTGACGTCGCATAATGCTCGCCTGGGCCAGCTGCATTCCCCCTTTCTTCTCGACTCACTCTCCTCCGTGTTGCCCCCCCATACTCCCACCCCCTCACACACACACACACACACACACGCACACACATACACTCACACACGCCCGTCTCTCCTCCACCCCATCCCAGGCATTATTAAAATTTAGCCCAATGAAACTATTCATACTTTTCAATGGACATTTTCCTATAGGATAATAGGCTACAAATTGAGCCTCTCCCCCCCCCCTCCCGGAGAAAAGAGCCGGAGTGGGGGAGGAGAAAGAAGCGGACGACTTGGTCAGGGACTAGGGGGGTGGAGAGTCGCGTGCCAAAGGCCCGCGGGAGGGGCGAAGCGAGGCGGGAGCCTCGTGTGCCAGCCGCAGCCCCACACCTGCCGGGATGTCCGGACAAATAAAGCGGTGTAAACAAAAAGGGGGGAGATGGACATGTCACCAAGTCGTGTGAGAAAAGCCTGGGAACAAACGGGGCGCCTCCGTCTCCAGGAGCTCTCCCTTGAACCCGGCGGAACAGCCTATTAAAGGCTTACTTAATTACTTTAATGACTCTGGACAGGCTTTAAAACGCACTCGGCGCTGGGACCGCAGGCTTGCTGGGATTTGTAAACAGGCGATCGTGTGAGACTCAGCGGTGGGACTAAAGGAAGCGACACTGTTTTGTGAGGGTCCTCGCCCCCCGGTGCCTGCGGCCACTGCGCCCCTGCGCTCCACGCCTGCTAAGGCTGCAGGCGCTCGCTGGTCCGCCGGCCCCAGTTTCTCGCCTCCTGCCTCCTATTCCGGAGGTGGCTGTTCCCATGCAAATGCTATTCCCCGACGGATCACGTGTCCTTTGAAGAGCCACGTGGATTAACAAAGCTGATCTGCCCCCAGCTAGCCCCCCTCGGCTGCTAAATTTTTTTCCCCTTAAGTTCTTTAAAACTGGCCTTGAATGCGTACAAGCTCCAAACGCAGAATCCCTAATCCTATGGAATAATTCAACTCGTGAGAATGCACTTGCAGTCCTAGATGACTGCTTTATAAAAGCAGCCTCCTCGGACCTGGGAGGCTGCAGTCTACCTGAGACACTCAAAAGAGGCACACGAGGTGGAACGCGGACGAGTGCCTCGCGCCACCGCCTCTGCCGAGGGCGCACGGAAACCAGGATGTCAGACAGGCTCAAGGAACGCAAAGTGAGTCCTTGCGCTCTGGTGGAGGAAGAGTGTGTCTCACCCACAAGGCCACCTGGCTGGATCGATGACAAAGATGTGCCACCTGGGACTTTAAGTGTGGAGGAATTCAAGTGGTTTGGAAAGGGGACAGAGAAAGGACAATTGAGGAGATGCTCGCCCTAGACGGCTGGTGGCCACATCTTCAAAGCCCTGGCACTTAGCTCAGAGGAGTGGCAAGGATGTGTATGTAGGCAGGCTGAAAGATAAGGGCGCCAGCACCGGCTCCAGAGAGCAAAGCTCTCTTGGTCTAGTGTGGTGGGGCAGGTTTGGGGCGTCTCTTAGGGTTGGCGAATTGGTGAACCTCTCTGACACACAGCCTTGGATGACCCCTTGGGCAAAGTCATTCTAAAACTAAAAACTTCTGTTTACAGAGAACCCCGGTTTCTCATAAAGTTATAGAAAAGCGGCGGAGGGACCGAATCAACCGCTGCTTGAACGAGCTGGGCAAGACAGTCCCCATGGCCCTGGCGAAACAGGTAACGTTTGCGGTGTTGGGAACTCTCCACTGCCACTCTCCTTGGGGCCCCAGAACTCTGAGGACGCAACTGGCCTTAGGGAACTCGCCACTCTCCGGGGAACTTGGCGCCAGCATCCTTCTGGCTGGCCCTCTGCAGAAAACAGAGTGTGGCCCAACAGCTACGTGGGTCAGTGGTGGGTGGGACACTGCGAGCTTCCTTCCTCCTTTTGCAGAGTTCCGGGAAACTGGAGAAGGCGGAGATCCTGGAGATGACAGTCCAGTACCTCAGAGCTCTGCACTCTGCGGATTTCCCCCGGGGAAGGGAAAAAGGTGGGCAAAGAAAACCTGGGCAGGGAGCTTGCGCCACGCGGGGACCTGGGGCCTGGAAGTGAAGGGGGGTCCGGGAGCAATTGGCTAGAGCGAAGCAGTCAGAGCCTGTCCTGAGAATGCACCTGCTAGGGACCAAGGGGGAACATCCAAGGGTGCAGGTCTATTGCTCCCCGCAGGTGGGGTTTGTTGGGGCAGAAATGCAGCTGGGCTTCTAGGGAGACCGAGGAGAGGAGAGCAGGAACCTCAAATGGGAATCTAGCCCACACTATATACGTGTGCCTCTTCTCTTTTTCTTTCTTCCTTCCTACCGTCTTTTTTTGCCAACCCGGCAGAGCTTTTAGCAGAGTTTGCCAACTACTTCCACTATGGTTACCACGAGTGCATGAAGAACCTGGTGCATTATCTCACCACCGTGGAGCGGATGGAGACCAAAGACACCAAGTATGCGCGCATCCTAGCCTTCTTGCAATCTAAGGCCCGGCTGGGCGCAGAGCCGGCCTTCCCAACTCTCTCGCTCCCGGAGCAGGATTTCTCCTATCAGCTGCATCCCGCAGGTCCGGAGTTTGCCGGCCACAGTCCAGGCGAGGCCACCTTGTTCCCGCCGGGGGCTACGCCGGGGTCACTGCCCTGGCCTCACGGTGCGGCCCGCAGCCCAGCACTGTCTTACTTGTCCAGCGCACCGGTACCTCTCCCCAGCGCCGCGCAGCAACACAGCCCCTTCCTGGCTCAGGTGCAGGGCTTGGACAGGCATTACCTCAATCTGATCGGCCATGCCCATCCCAACGCCCTCAACTTGCACACGCCCCAGCACCCGCCGGTGCTCTGACACCCACCCACTGCCTAGATTACTTTGCGGTTCGGTGGCGGATTGAGACAAACACTGTATATGTTGTACATGTGTAAATAGTGTGTCAACAAAACCTGGATGGGAGAACGCCAAGAGCCAATTAGCCTTCTGAAGGACCTCCCCTACCAATAAACACTTTGTGCGAAAGACCCCAAAATGGAGTTCTTTGTTACCTTCTGCTCATCCACAAACCATCCACCCAAGTGTCTTATAAGGAAACACACGGCTGCTAGGAGCTCGGGTGGTGACATTCAGTAGTTTATAGAGTCGGAGACAGAGGGAGGCTAAATGGAAGCTTAAGCAGACATTAGGGTTGTCCTTTAGGGGTAAGAGACTTGGCTCTGGGATGCTCAAGCCCATACCCTCCTCTCTTGTACCTGACAAGCACAGAAGCCTGGAACTTGGCACTAGGTTCTCAGAATATGCAAATGAAAAGACAACCCACCCTTAAACTGGTTTGGGCCAACTTTTGCTAGCTGGGACCTGGAGGCCCTTCTTACCTCTAGGCAATCTTACACAAGCCCCAGGTCTAGGA
>NC_022032.1:19600296-19602796 GCF_000317375.1 Microtus ochrogaster | reverse complement strand
TTCTTTGTTTTGTGTAAAACTGGCTTACCATTGGACGGCTGATTGTCTCATTGTAAATATAATATAGAACGCAATCTCCTGTTTCTTGCATTTAAACATACTATGTAACTAAACCAGCAGAATCTTTTTTAGACATATACCAATTCCGAAACTTGGAAACAAAGGGCAGGTATCATCTAGAGGAGTGAGCAGAGCCCAGAGGTCCAGCAGTAAATGGAAAGCCTTTGGCGGTCACTAAAATCAATCTTTATGAAACTCACATCGGACATGGAAATGAGTAACAACAATTTTAGGAATGTAAATTGTGCATACCTGAGAATAAAGACCAGCCATTAAGCAAACCACACAGCTGAATTGTGCATGGTCAACAAGAGAATCAAGGTAACAAAATGCCTAAGAAGAAGTCAACACTTGAGGGCTGGGGACGCAGTTCAGTTGTCAGAGTGCTCTTGCAAAGTTCGGGATTCAATCTCCATCAGGAATAAGAGCCAGTCATGGTGGTACACTTCCATAATCCCAGCACTCAGGAGACAGCAACAGGAAATTTAGAAGCCCACAGTCATCCTGGGCTACATAAGACCATGTTGCACAAAGCCATGGATGCTTAAACAAGTCATCTTTTATTATTCAAACACAATGAAGACCTAGAAAATCACACACAGCAAATAAAGCAGAATGTTACTATGTCCATACAGCTTCGTTTGAACCACACACCCTGCCCTTAAATAAATACCCCTTATCTTTATTTTATAGGAATCATTTCCTTGAGCTGGAAAATTATTTTAACACCCAAATGAATCTTTAGCATATAGTTTAGTTTTTGACTTGCTCATTTAAAAACATTTTATGTCTTTACCTTCTTACTTTCCAGAGTGAAACTTTGTAGCCACGAAGTGCTTGCATGCATAAAAAAGCCCTATTGTCTTATTGTTAGTGGTTGTATCATAATTCAATAGCAATTTTATGTATATTATGAGCTAAAACAAATGAATAAATTTGTTAAATTTATGAATGAATGAATGAATGAATGAATGAAGGATTTTGGTGTGAGAAAAATGGATACAATTGTAAAAGTGTTAAGAAAGAGTGCACTATTCAACATTAAGCATTAAGTAGACAGATGCCCACTTCTGAAGCAGTTTCTGTAAACCTAGCACGTGTTCTTCCTCCCACTAGATGTCAGTAAGCACCATTTCACTTTTCCAGTTCTAAGAACTTTGTTCTAGTTCTAGGTGTTCCATCGACATAGGCCTGTCAATACTGACTGTTTGAGGGCTGGCATGGCATCTTCAGGCCTCCACTATGTGCTTACGTGTCAGAATTTACTTCCTCCTAAGCCTGAATACTATTCCATGCTGTGAGACAATGGTCTTCTACCCTGTAAAGATTTGTCGCTTGTATTGCTTTAATAAAACTCTGATTAGCCAGTAGCCAGGCAGGAAGTATAGGTGGGGTGACCAGGCAGGAAGTAGACCCAGGGCAACCAGAACAGGAGAATTCTGGGTAGAGGAAAGACTCAGTCTGCAGTGGTCACCCAGACTCAGAGGAAGCAAGATAAGAATGCCTCACTGATAAAGGTACCAAACCACATGACTAACACAGACAAGAATAATGGGCTAAGGTACGATGTAAGAGTTAGCTAATAAGAAAGCCTGAGCTAATAGGCCAACCAGTTTATAATTAATGTAGACCTCTGTGTGTTTAGTTGGGACTGAACAGCTGTGGCGCCAGGCAGGATAGAAACCTCCGCCAACAGTTCCATTGTCTGTATTGCCTATTGTACGTATACACACATTGTATGTATGTAGTCATCTCCTGAGTGTGAGAATGAGTGAAATGCCTTCTGTTTATGTTACTAACCCTGCTGTGAACATGGCTGTGTCCTCTTCTACTCCCTGCTCTCAATGATTTTGAGTTTGTGTCCTTAAGTGGAGTTGCTGGGTCATGTTGTAATTCTGTTTTGAGGATTCATCATTCCATTTTTCCATAGGCGCTACAGTACATTATACTGCCACCAGCAACTAACAGGATTTCATTTTCTTTCTATCCTCACCAACAGTTACGTTTCTGTTGTTATTTTTTTAAAACTGATTCTAGTGTGTGGAGTCATCCTTCATGCTGTTTGGGCCTGAACGTCCCTCATACTCAGTGTTCAATGAATGGCATGTCCTTACCATCATCTGTGTACCATTGGAGAAACGTCTATTAATATTCCAAGTATTAATCCTCAGCCAGATACATGACTTGCAAATATTTCTCTTTTCTGTCAATCATATTCACCCTATTGCTAGTGCCATTTGATACATAAAAGTTTTGATTCTGATACAAGTTCCTTTTGCCTTTTTCTTTCATTATTTGAAATTTTGGTATCATATTCAAGAATACTTCCCTATTTATATATAATATATATCTCATATATATGATATATATATATATTATTCCATAAATGTCTTCCTTAATAGATTGTTTTTTTTCATTAAACGTGAAATTTTACATTTTT
>NC_022032.1:19597374-19599992 GCF_000317375.1 Microtus ochrogaster | reverse complement strand
TTGTTCTTGAGTTCTCAGTAGTCCTCATTGTCCGCTATGTTCAGCAAGTCTTTGAAGAAAGAAATTGAAGAGGACACCAGAAAAAATTCCGTAATAGATTGTAAGACACACAAAGGGAGAAATCTGTGTTTTTTATGCAGTTTTATTATTGTTGTGGTTTTGTGTTTTATGTGGGTAAGAGGACAACTCGAGAGAGTTCTTCTCTTTCCACCATGTGGGTCCCTGGGATTGAACTTGCCTTATCAGACAAGCTTGGTGGCAAGCTCCTTTCAGCCATTGAACCATCTTGTTGCCCAAACCTCTGCTTTGACCACCATTGTATCCCCAGTATGGTCATCAGGGCTGGTGAGGGATAAGTACTTCAATATACACATTATGATCTGATTAATGTATGTCTTCTAAAGGCTTAAAAATTCAGGTTAATAAAGATGATTTTTGTGTGGCATTAGTCACTTCCCTGAACATTCACACTAAATTAAGGAACATGCATTTAAATTAATCCACATGTAGTTTTAAAATGTTTGAAGAAAGTAAAACAAACACAACACAAAGGCTTGGTATTAGTGGTGTGTTTGAAAAAATATATATTACCCTTTCCTAGCTTTTTACAGGGAAAAAAAGAACTGATTAAAGCTGTATATATATATATATACTGTAGTCATTTCACTTCAGATCCAGTGAAATTGTGTGATTTCATTCTTTATCAGAAATTTATTTAAGCAATAGCTCAGATAGAATGCTGAGACTTCTCCGCTCCTGTCTGAGTCTAAAAACCTTCAGCAGTGAACGAATCTGCCCTTTAGAACAAGCAAACCCACCAGGAATTCTGTGGCACCCTTTGGAATACATGCTGCTGCGAATTCCAATCGCAGGGACTTGTATAGTCAGCCGAGAAGCAGCAGGGGGCGCTCGGGAGGTTTTGGGTCGCTGTTACGAATCAATCACCACCCACCACCCCCACGCCACTTCAGAACATTGCATGAAGTATTAAAAAGTTAAAAGAGAAAACCAAAGGGAAGGGGGTAAAGCAAATCAGGAAAAGTCTAATAAGAGGAGAAGATGATTTTGAGCAAGTTTGTAATAAAAGCAATACAACATGCTCCTCCCCCACACTCTCAAGCTCCCTCTCAGATGTTTTGGTTTTTTTTTTGTTTTGTTTTTTAAACCTGTCTCACCTCCCACACATAATTTATCACTTGATGTCCCCGGTCCTATTACCGTTCTAACTTTCAAACAACGGCACCTACACTTTCTAAACGCGTTTAAAAACAACAAGTGAAAGTCTTGGGGGGGCGGGGAGAGTATGTAAGCATAAGTTAGTGTATAAGAAAGCTAAACTGCAAGCCACAGAAGAATGCAATCCGCATTCACGGTGAGAGTGAGAGGAGCCAGGCGCCACACTCAGTTTTGGAAGTAGAGTGAGTCGTCCCTCCTCGTAGGAATGGGTGCTGTGACAGAGATGAAGAGAAATCACAAGTGACCCAGGAACTAGGTTTAGTCATCAACACCTTCCTTCATAAGTTAAGGTTGTAGGGGGTGCAGAATGGGAGGTTAGGGTTAGGTAATGGGGTTAGGTAGGTATGAGTATGATCAAGATAGATTGTATACATGTATGAGGTGGTAAGAGAATAAACATTATTTGTAATATTTAGTTTTGTTTTTAATTATGTGACTATTGTGCCCATGAGTGCCCACAGAGCACAGAGGTGATCAGTTTCCCTGGAGCGGGGTTTTTAGACTGTGTGATCCATGAGGTGTGGGTCCTGGAGCCAAACTCAGTTCCTCTGCAAGAGTAAGACATGCTCCTAGTTGCTGGGTTTCTCCACAGCCTCTAAGAACTATTCTTTAAAGAGTAATTAAAATGAAAAGTTAATTAAATCTAACTGGACATTGACTGACAGATCTTCAGGTGTGTAGGGTATGGCTAAGAAACAGCATGAGAAATGAGAACACCCTACTCCTTCAGTTCACTTTTCCAGGAAATTCTGAGGGAAGAAGACAGTGACACGCACAGCAAATAAAGAAGCACGGGAACCCAACCCCAACTGCTAAAGACAAGCTCCTGTAAGTTATATGGGACCCTCCAGTCTCCTGCTGAGTTTGCTGAGATTGAAGAGAATCAGAGCAGATGAGGAAGCTATTCCACGTGTGTGTGTGTGTGAAGACGAGCGTGTGCAAGTGTGTGTATATGGATGAGTGTGTACAGGTGTGTGTATATGGACGAGTGTGTACAGGTGTGTGTATATAGATGAGTGTGTACAGGTGTGTGTCAGACATGTGTATAGATGAGTGTGTACAGGTGTGTGTATATGGATGAGCGTGTACAGGTGTGTGTATACGGATGAGCGTGTACAGGTGCGTGTATACGGGTGAGCGTGTACAGGTGCGTGTATACGGATGAGCGTGCACAGGTGCGTGTATACGGATGAGCGTGCACAGGTGCGTGTATACGGATGAGCGTGTACAGGTGCGTGTATACGGATGAGCGTGTACAGGTGCGTGTATACGGATGAGCGTGTACAGGTGCGTGTATACGGATGAGCGTGTACAGGTGTGTGTATACGGATGAGCGTGTACAGGTGTGTGTATACGGATGAGTGTGTACAGGTGTGTGTATA
>NC_022032.1:19596170-19596827 GCF_000317375.1 Microtus ochrogaster | reverse complement strand
TGTAGATATGTAGGTGAGTGTGTGTATAGATGAGTGTCTAAGTCGTGTGTGTAGATGAGTATACACAAACGTGTTTATAGATGAGTGTGTACAGGCATGTATTGTGGATGAATGTGAACAGGCATGGATGGATGGATGAGTGTATACAGGCATATGTGTGGGTGAGTGTGTCCAGGCATATGTGTGGGTGAGTGTGTCCAGGCATATGTGTGGATAAGTGTACAGGCATATGTGTGAATGAGCGTGCACAGGCATGTATGTGTAGATGAGCATGTATAGTCATGTACGTGTGGATGAGTGTGTACAGATGTGTGGGGTTGCACATGTGTGCATATAGAGGTTACCCTCAGGTGCTGTTCCTCGGGAGCTGCCATCTTGTTTTTACAGACATGGTACCAAGGCCCTTTGAGTTGTTTCCATCCTCAGTGTTGAGGTCCTGTGGGAATTTTAACCCTTTCAAGACCATGGTTACACTAGTTCTAGGATATGGATGGGAAAATGCTTTCAAATATGATGGCATACCCATAACCTATAGTCTATGTTCTAGTGATTTAGCCAGCAATCATCTATCTATCTATCTATCTATCTATCTATCTATCTATCTATCTATCTATCTATCTATCTATCTATCTGTAGTAATAGGAGCGGCGGGGCTGC
>NC_022032.1:19583044-19595638 GCF_000317375.1 Microtus ochrogaster | reverse complement strand
ACACTCCCACATCATCTATCTATCTATCTATCTATCTATCTATCTATCTATCTATCTATCTATCTATCTATCATTTATATATCATTTATCATGTATAATTTATCTATCATATACCTATCATTTATTACGTTTTAGTTCCATTTTCTATTACCGAGATAAAAGGCTCCGATTAAAGTAACTTAGGGAAAAGGAATTTATTTAGCTGGTGATTCTCGGTTACAGTCCATCGCTGTGAGAAGTCAGGTAGCAGACACCTGCAGCGGCAGTCACCTCCTAACCAAGTACTTGGCAGTCAGAGCCATGAATGCCTTAGCAAAAGAGAGCTGGGGACAGAGCTCAGCAGGTGCAGGGGCTCCACCAAAAGCCCCACTGCCAAAGTTAGATCCCTGGGACCTACATGGTGGGAGGAGACAACTTTTGACTTCTGTACACGCTATGGCATGCCACGCGCCCACACTCTTACCCCCCTCCCCAAATAAGTAAGAATATAACAAAAAAGAACCACCGAAGGATGCTGAACAACTGCTTTAAATAACCACGAGTTTGTAATAAGAACAGAAGTGTTTTTTAATTAATGTAATAAAAACATTAATTTGGACTATTTTATTCAACCAACTCAAGGTCTCACTCACTTTTTTT
This sequence comes from Microtus ochrogaster, assembly GCF_000317375.1. Lineage (NCBI taxonomy): Eukaryota > Metazoa > Chordata > Mammalia > Rodentia > Cricetidae > Microtus > Microtus ochrogaster. The sequence continues at coordinate 19,594,999 of NC_022032.1, read as the reverse complement.
TTTTTTCCTATTCAAAGAGCTGATGTTTGGTTAGGGATGGAGATTGATCAATGAGTGAGAATATTTACACAGGCGGAGGGCAGGTTGGCTGTAAAACAGGGGCCCAATCTAGATATAGGGATCACAGAGACTTGAGAATTAAGATTCCTGCCCATGGGCCCAGAGCCTAAGCTGGACGTGCTTGATGGGGGAAAAAAAAAAAACGCAGGAAAGCAAAGCCGCCTAGACAGTTTTCACACTAAAGAAAAAAATCAGCCTTCCTCCCCGCAGAAACCAGTATCTTCTTCCTTGGAGACCAGGGAACAGCCGCACTCCAGTGGGTGGTCAGGTGCCAGGGCTTGGTGCTCTCCCCGTAAGGCTGCTGAGCAGGGTTAAAGGAAAGACAGCTCAAGAGACGGGCGCTGCAGGCACACCCAAGCGCACTGGATCAAGAGGCTACCAAAACAGGGCTCCCGGTAATGAGCTATTTTTGCGCTTGGTTAAACCAAAGGCCGCTCCAGGAGTCTGGTGACTGAAAACCCTTCTTGCCATTGTATGGAGCAACGCAAGTCCTTTCTATCCGTTCCTGGGGGTGCTAAAAAAAAGGGGGGGGTGGGGGAGGGTCGGACTTTCCAAGTCTTCATGAGAGATGTGGATTTTAGGATGACCTTGGGGCACACAGAACTAATCAGGTGAAAACAATAAGAAAATGAGCCCGACAGTCAGCAAGTATCTGAGGACTTTATCAGAAAGAATTAGAAAGGGACCAACTCACGGGGGAACTGCCTGCAGAGGATCAAACCTGCAAGGTGGCATTGTGCTGCTGGGATTAAATTATTTATTCATTGTTAATTTATTTATTTATGGATGTGCAAACGACTTTGCTGCTGCAGGTGCTCTGGGGGCTGCTGAAAAGGCCGGGTTTTTAATGTCCAGGCCTAGAATATTGGTCCATTTAACTCATTCTTCCCTTAAGACGATCAGGACTGACTTTAATTTAAGGCGAGAGAGGAGGGAAGCCATATGTGTTCAGGGGATGACGCAGGACTTGAGCAACACTAAGGACCCACGCATTTCAGATTCATTCAAGCCTCTGGGGGGGGGGGAGGCTCCGTGCAGTTTAATGTCCAACGAATTAGCAAATGAATGCTTATGTCAACACGTGAGAAACCCCCTGATTAGTTTAAACAGATAAAAAGCCTCCAGGGAACTCGAGAGAAAATGCAAGCTCTTTTTCTTTGCCTTTTGGTTAATTTAATTTTTAAAAGAGGCCCCAGTGTGTCTGAACTTCCATGGAAACCTGTACACATGCAAAAAAAAAAAGAAAGAAAGAAAAAAGGTGGGGGTGGGGAGGCTAATGGGTCCTTGATCTTGTACATGGATTGAAATTGTCTCGGTGTGACTACTGGCAGAAATCAGAGGGTTGGTTCAGCCATTCTCTGGTCATGTTCACTATTCAATAGTGGCCTGACCAGATTGAAAAGCAGAGACTCCATCCTCACCTCCTAGACACGCCCAAGGAGTTAAAACAAATAATGACCCTGTACGTATAATACCAGCAAGGCTTGTAAGGGAAACCTAGAGGTGACATCAAATAATGCTCTTATTTTCTCTAGGTTTAGGCAAATAATGGTCATCCTATGTGTTTGCTGACCCAGCACAGTGGGGACGCTGTGCAGGACGTGACCTCTGGGTAGAGAAAACACAAGAACTCAGCATGGGGGCTTCAGAGAAGAAACCGCCAGGGACACCAGCCAGCCCCGTGAAGGGCTCTTTAAAAGATCAAGACTCAGGCAGTCTTTAAAAGAGAAGTGTGGGGGGGCAAAGTCCCTGGAGGAGACCCTGTGTGAATTGGTAAAGATGCCTTGTAAGTGTCTTGACTTTCGGACGTACCGTCTTCCACAGCATTGGGCTGAACAGCAAGGTGATTGACACTTCTCTTGAGTTACAAAGAGGTGAGCTTACCCAGAAAAAGACAAATAAGATAAAACAAAATTAAAAAAAAAAAAGAAAAGAAAAGGGAATTTTAAACCCAATAGCAGGATTTTCTTTTGTGTATCTGACTCTTCATGATCCCTGAAATAGGATATATTAGCATGAAAGTAGTAAACCAACAAATTCCAAAGGAGAAGGTGTGGAGGAGTTTTCCATGTTTCATTCTTAGCTCATTGTCCACCAGTCTGAGAGCTGTAGGCATCTTGACATTAAGTACCAACTGCCGAAAGAATAAAAATCTCACAAGGTAGGGACCCTGGGAAAGCAGGATAAATAGGGACCAAGGATAATGACATACATGTATGAAGATGTCATAACGAAACCCATTGTTCCCATGCCGCTTTAAAAAAAGAAAGAATAAAATCATCAACGTAACTTCTGTCCTCATGATTCTCGGGACTTACCCAAGACAGATGCAGGCAGTCTGAAGTGCTGGGAATTGAACCCAGGTCCTCTGCAAGAGAGTCAGCGCTTCTAACCATCGAGTCATCTCTCCAGCCCCTGAAATCAACATATGTACATATGTTCAACCTATGAGGGAGACGGTGGGAGACTTGTCCTTCTGTTTCCTATAACATAATAATTTGGGGATGTTCTAAACCATGGCACCATATTTATATAACATACAATTGTAAAGCATTTAAAGTGTGTGATTTTGGCAATTTGCTAATGTAAATGTGAATTATGTATATTATAATATAATGCAATGTCACAACTATCCAATTTTAGAATTTTTATGTAGTCTCCAGCAAAAATTTTTGTACAAATGAACAGGAACTACCCATTGCCTTCTTCCCAAACCCTGTAAATAATCCTTTCTCTCTCTCTCTCTCTCTCTCTCTCTCTCTCTCTCTCTCTCTCTGTTTTTTAGAGACAGGGTTTCTCTGTGTAACAGTACTGACTATCCTGGAGTTCACTTTGTCGACCAGGCTGGCTTCAAATTCACAGAGATCCACCTGTCTCTGCCTCCTAAGTGCTGGGATTAAAGACATGTGCCACACTTCCTGGCTGACTTGCCTCTTCTTACAGCCTCCTATGAGTGGGATTAAATAGCTGTCTCTTTGTGTCTGTTCTATTTCACTTAGCATAAAGAACCCAAGGCTCATCCATGTTGCAGCATGTTTTAGAATTTTTCACCCTTTGAAGCATAAATAATACTCCACGGAGTGACTATGCTGTGTTTTGTTTACCAGCTCATTTCTTAATGGGTTGTTTCCAGACGTCGGTGTTATGAAGAATGCTACTATGAACACTGGTCTGAATGAGTCTATTAAAGTCTGCTTTCGGTTTCTTTGAGTATGTGTTTGGAAGTGGAATTGCTGGCATATGACACTTCTGTGTTCAGGGTTTGAGACTGTTTGTTGTACTGTCTACCTCCCATCTGACATCTCTACCAACAGTGCTCCAGGCCTCGTTCTCTCTGTATCCTCACCAATATCCGTGAGCTTTCATAGAGTTTCATTTTGTTTTGTTTTCTTTCAAGGTAGAGTCTTGAATTACCTGGGAAGAGAGTCTCAATGAGGGACTATCTAGATCAAGTTGGCCTGTGGGAATATCTGGTGGGGGTGGGGGTGAAGTAGGGGATGGGGGTGGGGTGGGATGTGTCTTGCTTACGTTAACTGATGTGGGAAGATCCACCCCGGTGTGGGTGCTCCCTAGGTTTGGGTCCTGAACTATGTAAGAGTGGAGAGACCAAGCTGTGCTCAGTCACCTATACATTCATTCTTTCTGTGCTTTTGACTGGATGTCAAAAGATAGCTGCTTCCGGTTGCCTTAACTTTCCTGCAGCGATAGACTGTGACCTGCAATTGTGAGTTCAAATAAAACCCTTTCCTTAAATAGGAAAAAGTCTGTGATTAATGTATCTTTGCGAAGAGATAGGAAATAGAACTTGGCACTAAAGTTCTTCAACCTTTCTAAAAAGTGACAAGCTTATTTGGGAAACATATCAAGAAATGATACATTAATTCTTTCATTCAAAATCATCAATTTTTTAAAAAGTTTTTATATCTTTTTTTGATTTTATAGTTTTACTTTTATCTACTATATTCCTCAAGATTTTGTTGAATGTACAAGGTGGATAGATGTCTTTTTGTGAGCTTTCGCTCAGTTTTAAATTTTGAATTCTTATTCTAGTAGCATTACCGCAGAAGTGGCCTGTGAACGCACTCAAATGTCACAAGAATGGTCTCTGACACAAGAATACATCTCATTGATTGCTTCCTGCGGTGACTGCATTCTCCGTGTGTCCACAGTGTAATCATTTGGGGTAATTGAGTGACGGCGCAGAGGAGCAAACACTTTGTAAGTGTGAACGGGATCTGTCATCTGATGGTTTGGTAACTATCCATCACTGCGGTCATCGTAACATCTAAAGCTGAAGCACACAGCCAATATCCTAAAACTCTCCCCCAAGACTACTTAATTGAATGAATAAGGTTAGCTTGAGACAGCGAAGAAGAAAGTGGAGGACCATGTTTAGTCAATGAGCTAGTTACCAATAAAGCTGTCCTCTGTTAAGATCTCTCGAGGGTTGTGCTCAAATGGGAAACATTAAATCAGGGGAAAAAAAACAAAAACAATAACAACAAAAACATGAATCTTGACTCTTGAACAGTAATTAAAAGAACACATGGTATTGGCCCACAAGAATGAAGAAAACAATACCACGTGATGTATCAGCACACTTTTGATGCTGAAAGTTGATGAATGAACGGTAACTGGGAACCTCATCCCCAAAGGAGGGGCATGGCACAAAGGAAGTGAATTACAACAGAAACCCACCCCTAGGCAGGCAAGAGGAGCTGAAAAACAGATGACAGAAACCTGGGCTAAGACCTGAGAGACCCTATGAGCCGGGTGACAACTCTTCCTCCTCCTGAAGAGAAGTTAAAGGGGTGGGGGTTGGGGGGGACTAGATTTGGTGATGCCAAGGAAACTGGACTCGGCATTGGGAATCCTGATACAATCAAGTTCTGATTGGTGGCTTAATGTCCAAATACTTTACCCCATTCTGCACCAAATGGCAGGAAGGCGAATATTCCCCAACAGAAAATAGGGTTCTGTATTATGAAAGTGATAACTGAGGCTAGAGACATGGCTCAGAAGGTAAGAGTACCTACTAATCTTTTAGAGGACCTGGGTTCGGTTTCTAGCACCCTCATGGTGGCTCTTACAACGGTCTGTGAGGCCAGTTTCAGGGAATTTGAAACGACCTTCTGGCCTCTGTGACACAAGACATGCACATGGTATACACTCATACACACAAAATAAGATTAAAAAATAAAACAGCATTATACATAAACAACAGTCCTTGAGTCAATGAGTTCACAATATAAGATTGAAATTAAAGTATTCTGAGCCGTGCCATGGATTTATTGAAAATTACAAACATTTTTATTGAATGACAGCGTCATTGAGAAGCCTCCAGATATTCCCACTAAATATCCATGTGTTTTCCTTTCTGTTCGTAAGTAATTTCACCCACCTTACACTGTTTCAGATAGCAAAAGCTTACTTAGCATCTGTCCCAACAGATGCCTCAAAAAGAAGAAGAGAGACAGAGTATCCCATGGCTTGTAATTTGTGGTCAGTGCCGCTGAGAAATGGAGAGAACAGAAAAGGGTTCTATCATTGAGAAGATACAAAGGAGAGAGTTTCTCCACAAACCTAGGGCACCGATTCTCTCAGAAGCCAGAAGGAATTAGACACTGGATGCAGAAGAGGTAGCCATGTTTTTCTTTTTGTTTTTTTTAAACAAGCACACTCAAGCACACTATGGTAGCAGCTGATGCCCTTCAACTGTAATCTTGCCTCCAACTCCTGAGTTCTGAGATTACATGTTCAAAGCACCTTGCCTGCATGTATGTGTTGCTGAGAACTGGGCGTGCGGCTTGGTACATGTTAGGCAAGTCCTCTATTAACTGTACTGCATGCCCAGCCCATGCAATAAAAAAAAATTCTCTAAGAAACAACAGGACAGACAAGAGCTGTCAGAATCCAGAACCCTTTTATAAAGATAGCTACTGTGATTTTAAACAAAACAGTGAGACAGATTCTTCTTAAAGACCAGATCTCTAAGATAACTTCACCCATAAGCCTGTCAGTAAAACCAGGGCAAAACTTCACTTCTGTTTGGAATTAAAGTGTGGTTATTGAAGTATAGAGTCAGAAACTGAACTTCTGGTATCATTTGGGTTTTGTTAGTGTTTTCCTCTCCTTTTTTTTCGAAGAGGTGATCCTTACAGAATAAAATGTGTTCAGGGCACACCAGTCCTTTCCTGTCATTTACCAAATGAGATTCCCTTGGTCGTTTTCTTCTGCCAAACCCCAGAATCTGGGCAAACTTACTGCGGTTTCAAACTATGTACGTCTAAACCTTCTAGTTTTTCTTAGTGCTCAGACCCATTGGAATCAGAAGTTTGTTAGCACTGGGGAACGGTGCCAAACCCTACTGGTCATTAAATATGGAGAGCATCCAAATTTCAAAGTTAAGTGTCTTCACCAAATAAACAGAGGAACTCTAGGCAGTTTGGAAGATACACGCATACCCCACGTTGCCAGAGAAATAATACGGGACCTGACAATCGACAGGCTGGCTGTTAGACAGACACATAGATAGAATGAATGTGCTTTTTCTCATGCAAAGGAAAAAAAAATTAGATGCAAACTTTACATTTAAAACTGCATTGTTCGCCTTTAATCTGGCCACCATCCGAGTGGTGATCTGTATGTTAGAGAGGGGATGAATGGGGGGACACTGGCAGGGATTGAAGCCGGGGAATGAATGTGGAAGTGTAGAATGGATGTTTCTTTTTTTCCCCCTTTTCTGGCTTTGAGTTGACTGTTGTTTCTGTCTGTTTTTCAGAACTGATCCGTGAGGACAGGGAAGTCAGTGTGGGCGGCTCTCCGGAGCCTCCCTCTCTACAGCTGCAGCTCAGAGGATTACGGGGCTTCATCCACAAGGCAACATTGCACCAGTAGCCTTTGAACAAAAGTCATGGATACTATTAATGATATGATAATCCTTAATCGACCTGCCTCCCAGTAGTGATTATACTGACATGGGAAGAATATCTAAGTCGTGGAGGCAGCCCACAACAACACTGTGCCATTGTTCACCTCAGGCTTGACCACAACTAACTTATACCAGCATCCTCTACCGTCACCTTTCTCTCGGGCCCCAATCCCCGAGGGCCCCAATTCATTCTCCCAACCCATCATGGTTGAAAAAAAAAAAAAAAAGAAACCTGGCAAAGAAACCCCTACTCTTAAATCTTTTTTTTTTTTAAGATTTGTTTTTTTTGCAAGCTCCCACACACATTTGGTGTCGTCTCAGAATCCACGCTGTCAACTGTCTCTAGGCGCCATTTCCATCAGAGAAGGGGACCACACAAAGGTTGGCTCGGTGGGTCCCAGCGAAGATGTTTTAATTGTCTCACAATACATCTTCTGCTTTGTACTCGCAAATCCTGCCCTTTTGCTCTCTGATAGCAGGTCCAGAATTAGACAATTTGTCAATAAATCCCCCCAAACGCCTTACGAAACCGAGAGAATATGGTTTCTCATTTGATATGATCCAGACGCTAGTGGGAAATTTTTCATTCGCTACGTGACTGAACTGCTCTAGCAGACAAATCGACTTTACTCAGGCTGTATACTATACGCGACTGATTCCCACAGGAAGAAACGGAGTCATGATTTATGTAATTATGTCTGGGGGATAAACACATCCACGTTCACGTTTCAGATGACTTGCTATGAGTACACACATACACACACACATGCACACGTATGCACACATACCCTAACTACCACTCTGAATTAATTATTCTCTTTCTATCACTTAGATATTTTAAAAATACCATTTCCTTCTCATACCAGACAAACCTAGATGAAAAACTTCAGCTAATATGATTTTATGGTACTCTTTAAGAGTATTCTTCTAGAGTACAAATAGATAACTGTTTTTAACCCTTTAATAAGCCATGCTTAACTCACCATGAAACAGCAATGTGAAATAAACTATTTTTTTTCTAATAAGGGTCTCTGAAAAGGGTCATTTTGAGAGACGGTGAGCCAAGAAGTCGTATCAAGTCACTTTCTTATTAGCCTTTGCAAATATTGTTTCTTTTGGACATTATATATATATGGTATAGACATAGAGAACTGTCTAGCTTCAGGAAAACCCTGGGAAAAGTCATTCAGACAACACCGTTTGACCTGCAGATGTAGAGGCTGGAGTGTGAAGCTGCCAGACAAGGATTCCCATGCCCATGAGGCTCAGAGAGGGCAAGGAGAGCATCCACCCACAGTCTTAGAGGGAGCACTGCCCTGATCAAGTCTTGACTTCAGATTTCTATCTTCCAGAATTGTGAGAGAATATAGTTCGTGTGTGTATCTCATTGTATTCTTACAGCACCCTTACCCTTACCTAACCTTTCTGCACCACACAGTTGCCCTTCTGTCATGCGTATGTGTGTGCATGCATATATATGTGTGTATATATAATGCCATGCCTATGTGTGCATATGGATGTCATGCATATGTGTGCATGTATATATGTATATATATGTGTATGTGTGTGTGTTTATAAATAATGCCATGCATATATGTGTGTGTATATATTTACGTCATGCCTATGTGCACACACACATTCCGTCTATGAGGGGAGAATCCCCCAGTATTATCTTCCCTTTAGACCCATCCCTTCCCCTCTTTACTTTCTATTCATGAACCTAGATTCTACATTTGAGAGAAAACATTTATCCACCTCATTTCTTCATCACTGAATGAAACCTCATTGTGAGCATGCTCGCACACACACACACACGCACACGCACACACACACACACACACACTTTTTTATCAATCAATTGATGAACATCTAGGCTGATTCAGTCTCTTAGCTACTGTGAACAGTGCGACAATAACCCTGCATTTGCAGGTGTTTCTGCGGTGTATTCATTTGGAAGCCTGGGGTATGTGCTCAGGAGTGGCTCAGCTGGGTTATTGGGTAGTTCTATTACAGGGTTTTGAGGAATCTATATACTGCCTGCCAGAATGGCACAGGCTTACATCCAACTAGCATGGTGTAAGGCTTCCTTGTTCCTCACATCCTCACCACTACCGGTTATCATGTTTCCTTGATTATATCACCATTCTGACTGGGGTGAGATGGATCTCAACCTAGTTGTAGTTTCATTCTCCTGATGGCTCAGGCTGTTGATCCTACCTCCTTAACAGTGGTTCTCCACCTTCCTAATGGTGCAGTCCTTTCGTACAGTGGCTCATGTTGTGGTGACCCCCAACGTCAAAATTACTTCATCACTCTCCCATTACTGTAGTTTTGCTACTATTATGAACCATAACATAAATATATGACATGAAGGATATTGGATATGCAAACCCTGTGAAAGGGTCATTCAGCCCCCAAAGGGGCTGCAAGTCCCACTGGTTGAGAGCCACTGCCTTACAGCATCACCCGGAAACACACGACTTCTTACACAATGGGAGATGCTTTGTTTTGAAATCAGCCAAGCCTCTAGATGCCCAGCGAGTTGCCAATTTCCTCTCGAGGAATTTGAGAAAGTTCTGATAAGGGTTGGGCAACTCCATCTCCCAAAGGGTTCCCAGGCTGCTCCTCAACTCCACGTGTAGTCTTTGGAAGGAGAAGCTGCCCTTGGCTGTGGCATTCTTTGGAGACAATTCCCTATAAAAATGAATGAACTAAGTCATGAACTCCGAGACACCATTCACTTTGCTTCCTCAGAGTTTGACTGTTGTGAGCATGCCACAAACCTTACCATGTGTTATGTTTTTAAAATCGTATTTATGATTACAGGGGAGGGAGGCATGCACATTGTTCCACAGCGCATGTGTGGAGTCTAGAGAAGAACGTGGAGTCAGTACTCTCCTTCTGCTTTTTATATGGATTCTGGGAATTGAACTCACATCCTCAGGCTTGAATGGCAATCACTTTGCCTCTGAGCCATCTTGCTGGCCCTACCATGAGTTTTTACAACAGAAAAAATATTCAGTAAAAGTACTGATTTGTAATCTGAAGATTCTAAAATGTACTTATTAGTTTAGCTTTATGGGAAAACTACTCTTTTTATTCACCAGAAAAATATTTGCTTCTATGAGCACATTGTATAAGTATATGAAATGACCACTTCACGTATCCTGTACTGTTCCTAGAAGTCTGAATGATTCAAGGAGAACTTTAGACTTAGGAAGGACCATGGGGATCTTCTGACTTACACTTCAATTTTGCAGATGAGAAAGCCAGAGCAAGGACATATTAGAGATATGACCAAAGACCCGCAGTAAATAAGTGAGGGTCTAGGTTATAACTCCTCTCATCCAGGTCACCTGAAACCCAGCTAGGAGCCCAGCAATATAATCACCTGTCCAACAGAGAAAGGGGTTCTTTCCTTCTCTGGTGATGCCAGAGAACAGAGCCTAGAGAAACCGGCTTGACTGTTGAATTGCATAGCACACAAAAGTGTCCTAGCATGACGTGGGACGCATAATAAACACCTGGCAAGTGAACTGCATTGCTGCTGCTGCTGCTGCTGCTGCTGCTGCTGCTGCTGAATTCAGAGGTGCAGTGTGGATCAGTGCAAAGCACAGTGAGTTTTCAAATCAGGTGCAGCTGCTGCCTCGAATGGGATGTTCCCCTTGCTGGCTTCTGTTACCCTGGCAACTCATTCCATTTCTATTGCTGGTCCCCCACCATCACAGGCAAAGTGGAAACCAAAATGAGATATGGCGTATAAACTATCACATGAGTTGGGTTGCTGGTCAACATGAACAACAACTGTAGTCTGTTGTTTCCTATCTATGAAGACCTTCTTCCTAGCGTTAATACTCATCCAGATAAGGTAGACCAGTAGGCTCACTCAGAACTATCTCAGTATGCCATACTGTATCTGTTGCCTATCCTTACGCTCCTCCTTCTGCCTTCTGGGTACTGATGAAACTCCCTTTACAGACATTTGCTTGTGATAGACCAATCACACTCCATTTTAAGATTAAAACCCATCTTGTTACGCAATCAAAATAAGTTCATTACTGTTCCTATAAACTTGGATTTGACCATTCTCTGGAATTTGATTCATTCCTCACCCTATTCCCTAACTGCTGTCCTGATAAGACATTCTGACAAACAATTTTGAAATGTTCTGCCAAGTTCCTACATAACAAAAATCCCTGGGAAACCCTCTAGCCGTGCAGGGTTTTTGGCTATATAAGCCCTGCTTTTTCCTATGCTCAGTGCTATTTTCTCAAAGTCTGATTTAGAGAGATGGTCCTGTCTGACAGAGAATAAAAGAATTTGGATCAGGGTCTTTACTTGTTCGAAGGGATTAAAACTTGTATCTCCCCTTCCTTATAATTCCCCCTTTACCCCACCCCCTCTCCATTCTCTTAGGTACCTCACGCTGACTTTCTAAGGTGAAGACTGTCTACTTAGGTAAGATAAACATATCTAACGAACTTTGGCATTCCCAAGTAGTGACTGTAGAATAAGAGCCTTTGGGACGCCCTATGAAAGGTTAAGAACATTGGGAAACATAGACTAAATTCTATGGCCAATAAGGTCAATTGGAACCCGACCCTCAGACTCCCCCCATACTAGTCACTCAACCTGAGGCTCTTTCCCAACCTGTAGCACACCCTGGCAGCCTCCGCACAGGGACGGGGTACCTGTCCTACAGACAATAGTCCCAACCAAGGGCAGGTGCGAGCTGGTGGTTTCATCCACTTCCTTGTATGCAGCGGGCTAGCTCTGAGGGTGATGGTATGCAGGTTCCCAGACACCCAGGCAAGAGAAAACCCCAACCTGCCATTGATAACATGCTCACCCATGCTTCCTCCCTTGGAGTTTCTCCCCTTCCTGTCTCCCCTCCTACCACCCCAACTCACCAGTCATCCCTTCCTGTCTCCCCTCCTACCACCCCAACTCACCAGTCATCCCTT
>NC_022032.1:19573535-19582944 GCF_000317375.1 Microtus ochrogaster | reverse complement strand
CCCTTCCTGTCTCCCCTCCTACCACCCCAACTCACCAGTCATCCCTTCCTGTCTCCCCTCCTACCACCCCAACTCACCAGTCATCCCTTTCTGGGTCTTATTTGAAATAAACCGCTTGTCTCAGGATCTTCTTGGAGATTCCTCACATACAGGAGAGATATGAAAGATTAGAAATTCTCCAGGAAATAAACATATCATCGTACCAGCTTCTGCAGTAGAAAACAAAGCCCTGTGGATGAAAGAAGTGGATCCCTCGGCGATATCTTCAGGCTCTATGGTATGTGTGATGGGAAGTAACAAATTAAAACAAGTTATTAATTGTCCCTTTTGCTATCGGGAGCTGACTAATTTTCATGGCTAAAGAGTACAGCAATAGATAGGGAGGAAATTCGGGGCGGGGAAACTGCTTCAGGTAAAAAAAAAAAAAAGTATCTTTAGTTCCCTTTCCGAATAGTCTCAATCCAAACTTTCAGATGGCTTGGAGAAAAAAAATGATCAATACTGACCAAAGTTTTAAAAAGTTAAGCCTTACATCAAACTATAAAATTCATTCATACATAGGTTTAGAAAGTGTTAGAAAAATAAAACATTGGCTTCCAAAATAGAGACACACTGCATGGCGGCATTTCTAAAGGAGCTTCTGCTTCGTCTTAGCATCCAGGTAGAAAGCCTCAGAGGGGACATGGGAAGAAGTTGTCTGGGGAGGTGAGACTTGAGAAAACAACGAGGGGAAAGGTCATGGGGAACACAGTGCATTCTGGGAAAAACTCACTCGTGTGTGTGTGTGTGTGTGTGTGTGTGTGTGTGTGTGTGTGTGTTTTCTTCCCAGCTTGGCAAACACTTCATGCTTTCCTTTGCATCACCATCTCCTTCAGGGTCTCTGTTTTTTAGCAGTTGAGACATGGAATATCTTAAAATGTATTTCCTCAGCTCAACACGAAAAGACTCTACTTTAAAATAAATAAAAATGGCCTTGCTGTTCTGAAAAATCTTTTGTCACATAAGATATTAAAACGTGAGATACAATGCAAGGAAGAGATGTTGAAAATGGCTTTTAGGGCCCCATTCTCTGTATCAAAAGGAAGAGCAAAAATTTACGGGGTGGGGGGTGGAAAACACGAACCCAAACATGAGCAGGAGCTGGGTGTCTCTGACATTTCTGTCTTCATCAAGGGGGATTCTGTCAAGTGGCAACTCAAATTCCTCCTCCGTAATCTCCACACCAAACCTGAAACAAACGGCAGTTAGTCACCCCCCAAGTTCACATTTGGGTCACCCATACCCACAATGCCCTCAGCATATGGCTGCCATTAATGCATTGTTGCTGCTGCGGTCCCCACGATCAAGAGCCCCACGTGAATATCAGAGGTTAATCAGGGCTTGGGTCGGCTCAGCCTTCTCAGAGAAAGAGATCCTATCACAGAGTCCCCACGCTGGTGGAGCACAGAAATAGAAATACCAGCATGTTGAATTGCGTGCGATTGTCCTCTATAAAAAGTTATTCATTACACTAAAACACTGGTATTGCTTAAACAAGTTAAGTCTGAAAGCCTCTCAATTGGACTGCTTAGCACGAAAGAAAAGGTGGAGGTGGTGGGGGGGGAAAGGGCCAGTTTGAAAACCAGCTCCCTAAAGCACTTGCATTTCATAATGGCTCTAAGGGCATTCTGCATATAAATATTTTAAAAGTGGCAGTGTTTATTCATTGGCGAGAAAGTGTTTTCATCTCTCAAGAACAATCAAAACATAATCCTCGAATCACAGGCATAAATAAGAATGACCGGCAATAATAACGAACAAGGCGTTCTTTCATCGCCTAGCAGAGCTGGAGAAACACAGCTGACTTTGGGGAAAGAGGAGAATGTATTTTCTTTGGTGATGCAATGAAAGAATAGGACCCAAACCTTTTTCTTTTTATCTTCAGGATTACTTCCTTGAGAATTGTAAAACTATACACACACACACACACCACACACCAACATCAACAATGTAACAAATAAAAATGGCTTTTTCCTCCATGGGCTGCAAGGAATTCGATTATTACGTATTTGTGTCTGAGAAGAGCATCTGGGGGACTCTGCGGGATCTCTGTGAGTTCGAGACCAGCCTGGTCTACAGAGCGTGTTCCAGGACGGGCTCCAAAGCCACAGAGAAACCCTGTCTCGAAAAACCAAAAAAAAAAAAAAAAAAAAAAGAATAAAATCAAGTATCCAGTGTCACACTTAGAGCTGTTTTTACTGTATTCTCTGCCATTCTCTTTCTGTCCTTAACCCTTTCTCAGCAGAGAGGTCACCACTATCAATGGATAATATTTGTCATTTTGCCCAAGAAATGAAGATCAGTTCTCAGGTTTTATTTGGATTTAAACAGCAAGAAGAAACAGTTTTGTTGTTGTTTTAATAGAGATATTGGCAAAAAGGGGGATACATTAAATATCAAAAGATCCCAACGTAGTTCCCATCCGCTAACTGCAGGTAGATGTATCACTAAGAAGAGGTCACTTAGACGTCATTATTTCCATTGTCTGAACTCTCAGATGGTCTGGAAAGCCTCAGGCCTCTTTATTTTACTAGATAGCCATGAGACAGTGGGCTAATGACAATAAACCCTCGAAGCAAGAAGACTCACTATGTGCACATGCCATTTTCATGTGTTAGATTAAGGAATGAACTGGACCTGGTGGTACAGACAGGTAGTCACAGGGAGCGGGGAGGCTGAGATGGAGGGATTGTGAGTTCGAGGACTGTACTGAGTGCTTTGAAATATGATAATAGGAGACACGTCTTAGCTGGCATGGTGCTCACACCTGGACTCATAGCTCTTGCGAAGTGAGGACAGAAGATCGGGGGCTTCAAAGTCATCTTCACAGCAAGCGTGAGGCCAGTGTGGGCAACAACCCCCCACAATCAAAACAAACAAGAGAGGAGCTAGGGAGACAGGCGGTATAATGCAGACGATGCAGGCATGAGGACTTGAGCCCAGATACCCAGCACTTATGGAAGAATTTGGCATCTACCAAATCCCAGCTCTGAGAGGATTCCAGGAAGACTCCCTGCGCTTGCTGGCCAGCTAGTCTAGCCAATCAGTAAGAACCTGGCCTTCCTGCCTTACTGTGAGGGGCTGTCTCTAAAGATAAAGAAGAGAGCCATAGAGGAAGATATCTGACATTGACTTTTGGCGTGCGAGCGCGCGCGCACACACACAGACACACACACACACACACACACACACACACACACACGTCTTGCTTTATAACAGGGAAGACAGTTGACAAAAGCATCAATGAGATGTAATGAAGAAACAGGCTAGTGGGAGCTTTGAACACCAAGAGCTAACTCAGGCTAAAGTGAAGAAAGGCTCCCGAGGAAGCTGATAATTAGCTGAGCAACGGAGAAAGAACGTTTTTTAGGAGAAAATCGACCTTCCCCAGACCGCTGTCTCAGCAAGGTCTGCTGTGGGGAGAATGAACACACAGTAACTGGCCCATTGAGCTTTTACCTGAAGCTTTTTTTTTTTTAAACATGGAATTTATTTGAAAAGCCTAGAAAATATGTGATTTTTTTTTTAAAAAACACATCTACTTGGTTTGGCTAACAAATTCCAGTTTGTCAACCAAATCCTAATCTCGGTGTTGCTTTGCATGGATTCTGTACACGTGATGAAAGTTCATTGTCACTTGACTTTACGGAAATGGCTGCCCTGATACAGCCCTGGAAGGGTCTTAAAAACAGTAGGCAGGCTACGGTGAAGACAGCCTGCTGTGGACCGGAGCTTCTACAGCTCGGATTCGTTCCTACATTTCTGCATGCCAGTTCCAGCGAGAGGGACAAGCATAGCAGAACGACGGGGTCCAAAGGTGCAGTCGGTTGAGGAGCCGAAGCTGAACCAGCAGAGTCAGGCAACGCGGCGATATGCATCCCCTTTAAGAAACTTAGGAACAATAAAGGGAAAGGGGGTGAAATCAGGAAGGAGGAAGAGGGTCAAAGTCACAGATCTTCAAAAGATGCGGGGAAATAAGTATTGCTCGGTGCTGACCAGGGCAGTGTACTGGGGTTTTCCAGAGGAGGAGAACCAATAGAATAAATAGATCACAAAAGGGATTTACAAACTGTCGCTCATCAATGATCGCCTGCATGCTGGAGAGGCTGAGACTCTTAAAAAAAAACGGTACAGTAACCAAGGCCTGGATGACTCAGCAGTCATAACCATCAAAGGCCTGGAAGGTTCCTGGAGAGCTGGTCTTTGCCCGCGTTGGAAACCCTATGAAGAAGATGTTTGCCAATATGAGGAGCGACTGGCAGCAGTGGCAGACAAAGCAGAACAGACACCATTCATCAGCAAGGAGCAAAGGAGGACTTTCCCCCTGAGGCCTTTTCAGTGCTAAATCAGCGCAGGAAAGTGCCTCTTGCCTTGAGGAGGGAGGGTCTTCTCTCTCTGTCCCAGGAAATGCCTTCCCAGAGGCCATTCTCTATGCTGATTCTGGAGTGATGGTGATGGCATTGACAAGGTTAACCATTACAGGTAGGATCAAGACAGGGGTCTGTTTCAAAGGGGACCATTTCCAGTTTCTTCGTCTTAGCGCCCCAAATACTGACTTCTACTCCTGAATATTTTAGTTTTCTGCCTGGCCTCTAATTTATTTTACAACCCTATGGGGAGAAATATCCCAGAAGATTCGCTTTTGTTCAACCTGAAATGGATAAGAGGGGCCTTCAGAAGTTTTCATGATCATATTTGAAGCCCCAGTGTACAGTTTCCCATCTTAAGCAATTCATTTTAGGCTTGCGTTAATTTAGGGCAAAGCCTTGGCTCTGTGTGCGTGGATTATTGATGAAATCCTATTAAATCCGATCTGAGGGCAACAAGCACATTAATCGGAGCACAGTCTCAGTGTCATTTTGCACACAATGGACTACTGAACTTCTTTTGCATGTGGCTGTAGGTAAGATTTTATAATGCCCCAGACATATTCCCAGCCTGATTTTACAGGGGATGCTGTCCGAAGTCATATGTGGAAAATTATCCAAACTCCTAGGGGAAATTATTATCTTTTTTTTTTTTAACAAAATAGACTTAAAATTAGGTTAGATGGAGCTGGAGAGATGGCTGAGTGGTTAGGAGCATTGCCTGCTCTTCCAAAGGTCCTGAGTTCAATTCCCAGCAACCACATGGTGGCTCACAACCATCTGTAATGGGGTTTGGTGCCCTCTTCTGGCCTTCAGGCATACACACAGACAGAATATTATATACATAATAAAAATAAATAAAATATTAAAAAAAGAAAATTAGAATGAGTATTTAAAAAAATTAGGCTAGATGCTATGCTATATTCATTGTTTTAGGCTACACAAAAATTTACTCCAGCTAGCAGGACCTACCTATGTAGTCACTTCAGCTTTCATAGGTTATTTCCTAAAAATATGGTTCAAAACATTCTGTTAATGTTTTTCTATGTATAAATGTCCTGTTCTCTTTCCGTTTTTAAGGACTTTTTATTTATTTCTTGCGTATGAGTGTTTTGTCCACAGGGGTCTCTGTGTGCTTCATGCCCTCTGGAGCTAGAGGAGGAGGCCAGATGCCCTGGGATACAGTAAACTGTTAACCAGCGGGTTCTGGGAGTCAAACCCTGGTCCTCTGGAAGAGCAGCCAGTGCTTGTAGCTGTCTAGCCTTTCCTCCTCTTAATGTGTTTTGATGTTCTCGTGGGAACAACCATCTTTAAATTAAAGGCAATTAGAATTTCTTTGTGTGGCTTACAATATGTAGCAAGGAGGTAAAGGGATTAATGCCAGTTATTCATAGGAAAATCACCATTACTATGTCAACTGAGAAATTGTGTTATTGTGGCTTATTAATCTCTTTTGTACCTAATAAAATATATGTATGCCCATACATTTATAACCATAATTACCTCCTTTAAAGGTTTACTGCTTATGGCATTTTTAAGACTATTGAGCACTCTTTTTTTTTTTTTGAGACAGAGTCTTGAATTCCATATGTGGCCAAGGATGAACTCGAATTTCTGATCCTCCTCCCTCTACCACCCAACTATGACAGGTGAGCACCACCACCCCTGGTTTATGTGATGCCAAGAACCAAATCCAGATCTTCTCGCAGGCTTGGCAAACTCACTACCACCCAAGCTACACCCCAGCCCTGAACAGCCTTTACATGAATGGAAACTGTTACTTTGGGATCATCATGTCAGAAGCTGAGAACATCACACACCTGTGCATGGATTACTTCACTCTCAATTTGTTTTTTTTTTTTGCAAATTATACTTTTTTTCACTTCATTGTCTATACTGTTTCTTCTTTGCAATGTAACTTACTTCCAAACTTGGTATTGACTTCTTCCTAATGTGTAGCAGAAGCTATATGAATCTCACAGATGTTTCGAATCACACAAAACTCTTCAGTGTAGGTGCAACCCCTTTATATAGGACTTATGCCTCCTTTTATCTCTCTTCTCCCAGGACATTTGGTGCCTCATTTTCCAGATATTTTTCCATATGTCTACTAAAACATAATTTAAAAAATAAAATTATAGTCTTAAAGTATTCTATTGATCTGACTCTAAATGAGTCATAGATATCCATATCAATATTATATGGCTAGTTCCTTTTAAATATGATATTCCATTGTGTGACTATGCCTTAAATTGTATGACCAACTTCATACATAATGATATATATATATATATATAGGCTGAGCCAAATTTCTCATTATAATATTGCTTCTCGAAGTATGTCTTTTTGTTTTTCCGTTGGTCTTCACATTGCCTTGATCAAAGTCAACTAACTAAATGAGTTTTTCCTACCGACTCAAAGGGTACTTACTCTCTCGCCTATTCCTCTTGTTTTTGGTGTGTTTTCTGGTGGGGTTTTTGCCCCCTCGTATTTGATTTTGTGCTTTTATCTTTCTGCTCTGTTTTCCTCCTCATCACGGACAAAATGCTCCTCACACAGAACTTCTCCCCGATGATACCAACCAGTGTGGCCTCCTCATGGTGTCCAGTCCCCAGCGGTGAAGGTAGAGACCAGAGCAAGCTTTCGGTTTCTGATAAGAAGCAAGAGTCAGCTGCTGGCAGGGAGCCTTGTCAAGGTCTCCTTAGCTCCAAGCCCTCCATTCCCACATGAACGATGAATGGCGATTTCACCCGCCCACCCCACATTGTTCCAGTTGTCCTTTGCCCTTTCTGTCAAATCTTGGCACCCAGGAGACGGCAGAACATGTTCTGAATTCAGCCCCGGGGAGCCACGGATCAATATCACTCGACTCTTCTTACCCACAAGTTGTTCTCTTTCTGCGGCTGACGTGAGTGATGCCCGAGCTATTCTTTGCCATGACCCCTTCTCGCTTGGCCCCGCTAACCTCTATGGGGTGGGATGGCCATCGACAGCCTCCAGGCAGAGCTTGGAGGGCAGAGGGATGGAGGATGGACAAGGGCCAGCCTGAGACATGGGACGCAGATTCGGACTGCTGCAGCTATGGGCTAAGAGAAGAAAGAGAAAATGAAGCTTACTTCTGAGATCTTTGATGCCAAATGCTAAGACTTATTAGGTTTCCGTTTAACACATGGCTTACTGTTGGAGTGGAAATGTGTAAAATAAGTTTTGAAAATAAGATTGCAGAAAAACAATGTACTATTCTCCAGTTTTGGAACATACTCTTTATCTAACTTTTCTTTATATCCTCATTTTTCTAGTCATTGTAATCATCCTTAGTTTCTTTTGGGACCAGTGACAACGTCACTGGGTGATGTTGATTGCACAATCCCGAAAGCCCGAGTTGACCCCCCCAGAACCCACAAAGGTGTAAGGAGAGAGCTAACTCCACAAACTTGTCCTCTGGATGCCATTAGCAAGTGTTCACACACAATAATACATTTAATTATCTTAAAACTTCTTTTAGCAGGGTTTTTTTGGGAGAGAGGAAGAATGCTAGGAAAAAGGAAAATATGGTTGTCACTTTAAAAGGGAACTTTTGTTCGAGCGTGTGTGATATATGAAATTCGAATGTGGGCACACAGGGCGTCCTCCATCACTCTCTGTGTTATTCTGTTGAGACAGGGTCTCTTACTGGACCAGAATTTAGACTGGTGGCATATGCTTACCATCCAATCCAACACCCTCATCCCTACCTATTTATCCAAAAATAAATTAATGCTTGTCTCTACAAAGACCTCTACACGAATGTTTATCAAAGCTTTGCCCAGAATAACCCAAAGCTGGAGACAGCCTCGGCGTCTAACACGAACCAATGTGGCACAGACGCAGGTTACACTACTGCAAGACACTGAGTACTGACACACACGCCACAACAAGACCTCAGGACCACGCGGAGTAAAAGACACCACATAACACACCTCATGTGGTTCCATACAGGTACTAAATTCTGAAATAGAAAAAATCAGAGGACCCAGGCGAGCACTTACTGTGACACACAGTAGCAAAGGTTTTTTGGGGGATGGAAACACCCTGATTAAGATCATGGCCACGCAGATAGATACATTTTACAAAAACGCATCGTACTGTGTGTTTTCGGATGGGTGCCTCTATGCTGAAGCCTCGCTACTTAGGAAAGAATTTAACCTCATCTCAAAACGAGTCAGACTTTTGGCCCCAGCTTCTGGGCATTTACGACTGAGCTCTGGAATATCACAGAAGAAAAGAGTATCTTTGTTTACCTGGGGACCGGAGAATATTGACATCTAACGGCAGGGTGGAGCTAGTCTCACCAGTATTATTTAGGGTGGGGATGACCACACCAGGAAAATGAGCATTGTACGGCAGGGCGAGGGCTCAGGGCGAGGGCTTTGGTCATACACAGCGTCACTTTGACTAGGTGGTCACTAATGAGGAAGATTAGGAATACAGTCAGTCATCTACGTGATGAAGCCGGTTTAGAACTCTGAGCTTCCAGGCTCAGGTGAGCATCCCTGCTTGGCAACAGCCCATGTGGTTTGCTGTAAACAGAAGCCGAGAAAGCAGCGTATCTAGACTCCAAGCTGAGTTTAATTTTTTTTCCTACCAGTGTGTTTTATCCAGTGCATTTCTCCCCTGGTCTGATTTTAATCTGCCTCCTTGGCCTGTGACAAACATAATTATGCACCTACAGACGGAGTTCTGGAATCCCATAGGTGAATTTCTGAGGGTTTTTGGGAACCAACACTGCTGCTCCCAAACTTGCGATTGGTGTCAACAAACAGGTGATCTTGTGCAAGCCTGTGCTCCCTCTGACTTGGCAGTTGCCAAAACTATCTCAGAGTTTGTTCTAAAGCCTAGGAAATTATATAGCCCAATGGAGATCTTTCGTGACTGAGAACGTGCATGTAGTGTGTCTGCATACATATCCACACATACATACTCACTGGAACACATACATACTCACATACATACTCACTGGAATA
>NC_022032.1:19558939-19573185 GCF_000317375.1 Microtus ochrogaster | reverse complement strand
TTTCTTTCTTTCTTTCTTTCTCTTTTCCCTCCAGTGCTGCAGGTTGAAGCCAAGGTCTTATTCGAGTTTGGCAAGTTCTCTATCACTAAGCTCTATCTCCAGCAAGTTTCTTATACACTAGAGTCTTTGCAGCCTAGGTTGGTCTCAAACTTACAGTCTTTCTGCCTCAGCCTCCAGAGTGCTAGGGTTATGGGCTTTAAATATCAGGAAAGAATCTCTTAGCTGAGAATGATGGCTCACACCTTTAATTCCAAGAATCACCACAAATTTGAGTAATTCAAATCCAGCCGGAGCTACATAGTGAGTTCTAGGCCAGTCAGGGTGACTCAGTAAGACCTGATCTCAAAACACACAAACAGAACAACACTCTACAATTCTTGAGCAGGCAATTTTGGAGTCTGTATTAATTATTGTTGTTGTTGTTGTTGTTGTCACGTAAATGGGACCATTATACAAACTTTGAAAAAATAAAATAATGCTGTTTTAAGCTGACATTCTCTAGGCAAAGTGGGATTATATAAAACAGGTTTCTGCTTACTCTTCTCTATGTATACCATTTAAGTGGTATAATTATGAGCCATTTTCTCTTTATTTTTTAAATTAATTAAAAATATGTGCCTACTACAAAAATTTATAAATTTTTAGCTCTAGTCTTAAGATTTCTTCTTTTGGTTGAAAAGATGTAATAAACTCCAAAACCAGGGAAAACACTCTAAAGATTTCAGGGAGGTTTTCTTTGTGTCTTTCTATCTATCCCTCTCTGTTTGTGTGTTTGTTTGTTTGTTTGTCTGTTTGAAAAGGGGCTGGGGATTGAACCCACAGCGATAACCACGGAACTGTTATCTGTAGCGTCGGGCAAACGTGATCGCAAGCGTCTGAGACGCTTTCTGTCTCTCTCCACAGTCAGCTGTGTGATTCTTTCTCCCCCTTTCTTTTTTCCTTTCTTTCCATAAGCATTTACTCCGCACTCTCTCAGTGGGCTTCAGGAGCTCAGCTGTGTTGGTTTAGGAACAGAGCAGCCCTAACTGATCTCTGTGCCCTGCCTACCAGATGCCAGCTCCCGCCCCCCAGCTGCCGGGACCCAAACTGTTTCCAGGCATTGCCAAAGCCAAATCACCCCCGTCTAAGGAAACTGATGTCTAAATATTGAACTTAAATACACATTTTTTCCTGAAATTAGTCTACCTGTATCATGTTAAAATTAACAAGCATGCCTTCTACTGGATCTCCACTCCTTGTTTCATTCTCTTCTACTTACCAAAGGAAAGACAGATTTCTTTCTCACTCAGAATCTCACTATGGCCATGGCCTGGGAGAAGAAAGGCCAGGGCTCCCCAAAAGGGACGATCCAAACCCCCAACTCTCTAAAATGCAGCATCTCATCATGCATTTCCAATTAATTGTACTTTTTCCTATGAAAAAGTACATTTAGGAAAGACATAATGTATTCAGGATGTCAGGTGAACTATACCATGGGAGGAAAAGCAGAGGCAGCATCTTAGGGTCACAAGAAATAGAAAACAGAAGTATAATATAGAAAGAGTAGCCTTTTAAACATAAAATGTCTTATATTGGTATATAATTTGGGGAGATAGAATTTGAAAGAGAAAGGGAGTATTCAACTAGAAAGGATTAAATTATTTTGAATTTGTTTTTCAAAATTATTTGAGGTGTGTCTACGTAGAAATTGATGAGCATGCGCGGAAGTCAGAGGCCATCTTTGTGGCGTTCCTTCTCGCTTCACCTGCATGCTGGTTCCAGGATTGAATGGCGGTTGTCAGGCTTTCCCAGAAAACGCCTTGTTCAGCTGCTGAGCCATCTGTGGACCCTTGCCTTGAAAATGTTTTTAAAGAAATGATCGTGGATATCAGAGCCCTGCAGATATTTAGGGTTATGTTTTAATTGTTGTAACTTTAAAAGGACCTCAGTGTGTTCCATGTGTCAACAGTTTTATTATCTCGTCTCTCATTTAAACTCATTGAATAATTTTATAAATCAACTTTGCCGTTGGTGAGTGTTGCGCAGGCTTCAAGATGGTCTTAAGAGTGCGAGAGCAGATTTAAAGGTTCCTCACAAGCTGGGCAATCTTAGGCGGTCCGTCCCTGCAAAGCTCAGTCTGAACCAAGCGCACACTGCCACCTAGTGGCTGTGAGGTTTTCATGCTCGCTAGAGAGGAACAACATGGTCGGCTCCCACCGTGATGATGACCAACCAAATACATGAATCAGCAGGAAGCAGTCATATGGATAAAGGAAGGAGGAAATGTTGCCACGTAATATTCTGAAAATTCTTATTGATAGCTTGTTCTTTTTAAACTGGGGGAAATAATAGTTAAAATCTCTCATCTCAGATTCACAAATGTCAGTAATTAATTTTTGAATTTATTTTATTATTTTTTGTGCATGAGTGTTTCCATGGAGGTCAAGAGAGGGCACAAGATCCCCCTGGAGTTGGAGTTGCACACGATTGTGAGCTATGTGGTGTCAATGCAGGGGTTGAACCCAGGTCCTCTGCAAGAGCACCAAGTGTGCTTAACCACCAAGCCAATTCCCCAGCTCCTAATTTTAGTAATTCTTAAGATGACCTTTTAGCAAGCAGACATTTTAAACAACCATTTTATGTTATTTTATGTGGGGAGAGAGAAGTTTGATTCTATGTATGTGGATTCCAAAAACATGACACCATCAAAGATTCCATATTCGTTGTACTCAACTGAAAAAAATCATATATGCAAATTCATATTACCTGCTCAATGGCTGTTCAAGATTCCTGCCGACTGGGGAAGTTTTCTCTTGCCAGTGTTTCTGCCCAACTGAGAAGGAAGGAGGAAGGGAGGGGGGAGGGGGCTTGTTATAGCAATTCCAATAACTGTGCTTCTAACTTCCCCCAAATCATTCAACATTTGATTCAAGTTACAAGATAATTTTTCAGAAATATTCCTGTTTTTCGGGTGAATAATTTCAGCATTCCTGTTTTCTACTGCTGTGTTTTTGACAACTTGAGTAGGCAGAGGGAGAGAGCTTTCCAAAATGCAGCTTCCCGACCTTCACTTGTTTCCTGTAAACATTAAATATCTTCATTTAAAAGTTCTGGAAACAAGTTACTTGTAGCTGGTATACAGCTCAATAAAGTCTCTGTTGCCAGACAGATGTGGTCCTAGGAATAAACTTGACCCAGTGCATGGTGAGCTTGGGCTAAAGGTGTGTGCTTGGCCGGTAGTTTCCAGCCTGTGCTTAGAGTCAAAGCAGCCGTGACTTTGGGATGTTAGAGACCAATCCCAAGCCCCAAAGTCCACCCTGCTCCTGAGCCAAGCGTGAGACTGGACCCATGCCTTCTACAAAGTAGAGACAAGTCCACCTGACCAGCCCTTAGAACTAAAACCTGTCAGGGTTATTGCTAGCATACACACCACACGTTGATCAGTTCCAGAACTTTCCATCCCTTTATGAAGGTGTTAATTAAAGTTATTTCTCAGTATTATATCTCTGTACCAAAAGATTTTCAGTGTCTCTGGTACTGTAAATAAAAATTGGCTTTGCAATTCCTCAAAGAGGAGCAAGAAACCAATGTAGAAACAAACGATAAAATGAAGCTGGAGAGGCTGGAGAAGCAGCTCGGCAGTTAGGGAGCGCTTGTTCTTCTAGAGGAGCCCGGCTCAGTTAGCAGCACCCACACAAGGCAGCTCACACCTGCCTATAACTCCAAGTCCAGGGCATCCAACATTCTCTTCTGGCCTCCTCAGATCCTGCACACACATGTTAAGAAACATATACCCATAAGATAAAAGTAATTTTTTTTTTTTAAAAAAGGGCAAAACTAGAACATTTACCTTGATGCTTCCTTGAAAATTGCCTGGTGAGAGAAGATCAAATTAAAATAAATTATGGGTTCGATTCCAACTCCGGTTACCATAGAGACAGGGCTAATTCTTCTCTTGTTACAAAACCCGGGAAAGTAACACGAGATATGTAATTTCATGTCTCGGGAGTAAAAGCACATACATTGGCTTGTATCTGTTTTTCCAGTGGTTGGAAACTTGACTTTTTAAAGGGAAATACCATAATTTGAATTCAGTGAAATCTCTTATATGACCGTGAGGGGTATTTTTCCACTTCTATTATTATAGGTAATGCTTTAAAACCTGATTTTTTTAAATACAAAACGATGGTGTGTGCATAAGAATACATCTGTAATCAAACTTTTAGGGCGTAGGTCAGCTCCAAAAGCAAATAGCATGGATTAGTTGATGGCTGCCAACATGTCTAAGGTTCTGAATTCAGTTCCTAGAACCCACACGGTTGAAGGAGAGAAAAGACTTCCATACGTTACATATAGGAAAGAAAGGTGGTGGAGGAAGGATGAAGTAATGGGAGGAGGAAGATAGAGAGAGAGAGAGAGGCAGGAAAGGGGGAAGAAGGGGAAGAGAGGAAGGGAGGGAAAGAAAGAGAGAGAGGCAAGGCCTGGCATACTAAGCCATAAGTCACTGAATTTGTTCTTAAGTTGGGGCTGGAGATATGGCTCAGCAGTTAGGAACACAAGTTTCTTGTGAAGAGAACCCAGGTTTGATTGCCAATACTACCCACAAGGTGGCTCAAATCCACGACTCCAGTTCTCGGAGATTTGATATTTCGATATTTCCTTCTGACCTCCCAGGGCACCACACACACACATGCAAGCAAAACACCCAAACAAATAAAATAAATACATTTTTGAAAAAGTATTCTTAAATCAATGGGGTATTACAGATTTTGACCAGGAAACTAACAATGGTCACACTTATAGTTTAGAAGGATCCAGCAGTGTGCAGTGTCCGTGATGAAGAGGGCAGACCAGACACAGAGTGGTATGTTTGTCGTCTAGACAAGTCAAAAGAGTGTGGGATCAAAGGGAGAAGAAAGAGACAATAGAAAGGGTTTTTTTTTGTTTTTGTTGTTTTTTCGTTTGGTTGGTTTTGTTTTTTTTTTTGAGACAGGGTATCTCTGTTTAGCTTTGGAGCCTGTCCTGGAGCTCACTCTGTAGACTAGGCTGGCCTTGAACTCACAGAGATCCGCCCAGTGATAGAAAGAGTTTTTATACTACTCTGGTGGCTTACTGAGTGATACCGGACGCATGAGTGGAGAACCGGGGGATCTCGTAGCTTGCTGCTTTGGACACAAACCGAGAGGCAGGTGGGACAGGAGGTAGAGAAAGTTTGGAGCACAGTAACTGTTACAGAGCTTGCAGTGCACGAATATAGATCTAAAGAAAAAGAAGTCTGAGCCGGATGCACACCAATGAGCGTTATCAGCACAGGGGTGACGCTGGAGCTGTGGACACACGCCGGGACATTTCTAAGACACAGAAGTGAGACGAGCCATTTAAGTGATGAAAACGTAGAACCGCTGACTTAGTTACTTTGCAGTTGCAGTGAGAAAATGGCCCTGACAAAAGCAACTTGGGGGAGGAGGGTTCAGGGATGCAGGTGAGGGTGAGCAGGAAGAAGAGGATGGCAGAGGTGAAGTGCCCAGGAGGGTCACGGGGTGGGGCGTGGGCACTACAAGGGCTCTGGAATCTGAAAATTTCCAGAAGGCAACAGGCCATCGTGGACCATAAGAATGGAGCAGATTGGCTCACAGTCAGGGGCTGGAGAGATGACGCCATGGTTGAGAGCCCTCGCTGCTCTCACAGAGGAACACGATTAAGTTCCCAGCACCCACAGAAGGTGGTTAACCACAGCCGGTAACTTCAGTTCCAGGGGATCAGATGCCCCTTTCTGCCTTCTACGGCACCTGAACACACGTGGTGCACAGACACACACTTGGGCACAGACACCTGAAATACTAAATAAACAAACCTTTAAATATACATAGTCTAAAGTAGGAAGACCCGCCCCGAGCTTCAGTATAGAGCTGACTGAAGGGGGCATTCCTGGTGAAGGAGCACACGCGGGCAGCCGCTGCAGCACGGCTGTAAGACCGGCACAGACAAAGACACAGATGTCCTGGTTTAGACTCCTACCTTTTTGTTGGGGACTATGGACCCCCAGACCCTGAATTTCCTATGATGCCCCCCACCCCCGCCTGCCAGAGTAGACAACTTGTTTTCCTGTGCTTGCAGCTGCTCTGAGCACGAGATCCTCAGGAGTTCCTGATGGCAGGAGAGTGGTTTCTGGTGGGCTTACAGCTGAGGGTTGGGGCGTGTCCTTTGGTCAAGGAGAGCCTATAAAAGCTGCCCTGGATCACAATAAAGGGGGCATTCTTGTTTCAAGGATGATTCATGTCTCTGTGTTTCAATCTTCAGACTCTTGCTCAGCTTGTGAACTGTAGCGTAGTGCGTAGAACAGCTGTTGTGCTATACCTTTTCACTAGTTGTTAATGGCAGCTGGGGTGGCGATCCTTGGAAGCCGATGGAGCTGTAAGGCTCTGACTCATGAGTGGACTAGCCTCATCACCGACACTGGGGAAATGCAAAGTTATTGAGAAAGAGGCGAGTGACCAGGACATAGTCCTGAATCCTATGCTCTGCGGTACAGGTGGGAAAGGCAGGCTTCTTCCTACGCAAAAGTAATTCTATAGTAGTGAACATTAGCAGCAGCCTAGTCTCGTTCTAAAGACCAACCTCTCCCTGGACCAGCTGGGGGTGAGCAACCGAGGGATGTTCCGCTATGACAAGATATTGGCACCTGTCAGTCATAAATGCTTAACCCATCCTCATGAGTCCCTCACCATATGATAGCCTGTGCTGAAGAGACTTCAGCTTCTAGAATGGAAGGAAATAAATTTATCCCTATAAATGACCCAGTCTCAAGTGCTCAGTTATAGCAATAGTAAACACAGTACAAAACAATTTTATTAAGAAGATATACTTATTGGTAATAATTTTTAATGACTGTATGACATTTCTTTTTAATTAAAATAGTTTTATTCCTGAAGAATACTTGTAAGCTTTTTGCTACTCTGAAACGAGTGAGATTAATATTTAAGTAAGAAGGTACTTGCCTGGAGTTTAAAAATATTTTAAGAAATGGTTATGCCAACTTCTTACAGTAGATGGCAGAAGAGATAAAAAGCAAAAATCATAATTCAGAGACATGGAAGGTAAGGTTACCAACATTTTTTGTGTGTATGTGTGCTCAAACACACATGAGTGCGTATGTGTGTTTGTCCATGAGCAATTTTGCTTCATCCTAAATAACCCCTCTGCATCGCAAGTGTCCCAAAGTGGGCACAATTTAATATACATCCCTGTGTATCATGGACAGGGCAGGCTGGAGTTTACAGTCCACAGTAAGGTCCCCTATCTAGGCAAAAGGTCAAATGCTCCAGAAGGCTGGAGCTAAAAACAGAGCCTGGCACTTGAGGAGCTGCTGAAGTTATTCAGGGGGACGTGAGTCACACCACGCTGGTACTCTGAGCCTCTGTGCACTGGGGTAACCTCCCTCCACTAGGGAAGGTGGGATGGTTCTTAGAAAAATAGTTTTATTAATGATGCTAACTTACCAGCACAGGGTAGCTCCATTCCTGGGTCACCTACTCTCCCGAAGACCAACTTTGATGGACACCTGAGGCTCAGCTGCTTGCTGTGTGTTGATGTAGGGTCCTCAAGGAGAGCAGCCCAGAGATGAGGGATCCAAGGAGCCCAGCTTGTTTGGAAGCCCGTCAGGGCACACTGGAGGGGCTCTGGAACCTATAAGAATGTCAATGGCCAACCCAAAGGAGCAGGGCACGAGTGTGTAAGGATTTGCCCCTGGTCCTTTCATCATTGACTTCCTGGAAGTTTCTCAGCAAATCCAAATAATTAATCCCAGCTGTACCTGCTACTTTACCAGTGCTCCACATAAACCTTTGTTTGGGTCTATACATTTCTTTTCTTCAAGAATCCTGTGGGCTGGGGATGTAGCTCTGTTGGTAGAATGCTTACCGAGCAAGCGTGAAGCCCTGGGTTGGGCCCTAAGTACCACGTAAACTAAGTATGGTGGTATATGCCTGCAATCCCAGCACCCCAAAATTAGAGGAAAGAAGAGCAGAACTTCAAGGTCATCCTTGGCTACGTAGAGTGACTGAGACCAGGCTGGGCTATGTAAGACTTCCTCTCATTTCTCCATCTCAGGACTCCCACCAAGTCAAGATTGAGTCAAGAACAAAGACCATGTTCCAGTGCAGAAATGGTTTCCGGAGACCGTAGAGTCACAAAACAAAGGAAATGCATGCATCAAGGTGCTTGTCAAACACGCCCGCCTTGCTGCGGAGAAGTGGGGAAATCTTTGGTTAGGCTTCAGCTGCTGACTGATGACATCGGCGGGGCTGGGGAAAGTTGTGACCTGTTCACACATCCCAGAGAGTTCCACATGAGAGTCGTGAAGATGTCAGAGCAACAAACGCTTATTTAGGAGACACAGAGCTCCCCAGAGTAGTGCTTCTGAACCGGTAGGTTTTGACCACTATGGCAAATCTCTGTTTTCAAAAATATTTACATTCTGATTCATAGCAGTAGCAAAATTACAGTTTTGAGGGACCAGGTGGTGGTGGCGCATGCCTTTAATCCCAGCACTCGGGAGGTAGAGGCAGGCAGATCTCTGGGAGTTTGAGGCCAGCTTGCTCTGCAGAGAGAGTTCCAGGACAGCCAGAACTACTACACAGAGAAACCATCTTGAAACAAAACAAAAAACAATGGAAGGAAGGAAGGAAGGGTAGTGAGCCGGACAGGATAGCCATTACAAGATGGCGCCACATCCTGTCTTGTTGGTTATAAACAACCCCATATTTGGCTATGCCTTTGAGAGCCGCCTGTCCCCCACTTCCCGCATGCGCGGTGGATAAGGGTCCCTGGGCCTCTCTCGATGCAGTCTGGTGTCAGCTGATGGTGGCAGCCAATCACAGGGCGACCCGTGTGCCAATTCCCTATATAAGCAGCGCCATTGTGCCCCCGGCTCTCTTGCCTCTCGCGTCCCTCTGGCCTCTCTCGTCTCTCTCGCTTCCCTCCTCACGCTTCCTGCTCTCTCTCGCTTTCTGCCCCTCTCTTCCCCCTTCGCTTCATGCTCTCCTTCAACCAAGTGCACTCCAGTAAAGCGTGATCTGAGAAGAATCCTTGTGTGGTGGTGTTTCTTCCTCGCCGGTAGAGGAGTTCGCCGCAAGGGAGGGAGGGAGGGAGGGAGGAAGGAAGGAAGGAGAGAAACCCCACTTTGGATTTCCTATACTCATTCCATTTCCTCGTTACTCTTTACTGTTTTCATAAAGTGGGTAAAAATCAAGCCAGCTTCCAAGAGTGAAAGAAGGACCAAGGAAGTGGCTTTTGACCTCTCTGGTCCAGAATGCTAGCAGAAGGAAGCAGCTATGGAATGGTGGAAACCGAGGGAGAAGGTCCTACAGGAAGCCAGGAGCTGGGGGCTCAGGCTGGAGAATCTGGTTCAGCCCCTTCCCCCTTTAGAGTCTTTCCCTGGTGATAAAAATTAAAGATTCCAGTTGGGAAGTTTCAGTAAAATTAAGTAGATTCTACCATGTTTTGTTTTTGTTTTCTTTTTTCTTTCTTTTTTTTGTTGTTGTTGTTGTTTGTTTTTTTGGTTTTTTTGTTTTTCAAGACAGGATTTTTCTGTAGCTTTTATTGGAGCCTGTCCTGGAATTAGCTCTTGTAGACCCGGCTGGCCTCGAACTCACAGAGATCCGCCTGCCTCTGCCTCCCGAGTGCTGGGATTAAAGGCGAGCGCTACCACCGCCTGGCATAGATTCTGCCACGTCTTAATACGGCATATAGAGGCACAGTTCAAATACTGTTCTGTATCCTAAGAAACAGAAGAGATGTCTAGTCATGATGATGTCATCACGGGTAACACTAAAGTAGGACTGAACAATCACATGGTTTGAATAGCTTTACTTTGAATCAAGGAAAAACCATCTTAGAAATACAATACTTCAGCTCGAAGGACGACTGGAAATGAACCCGCTCTGATAACTGCCTCAGATCCTCTGCAGCCAGGAAGCCCTGGTGAGGCATTGGAGTTGACGCCAAAGGGGAGATTGCCTTAAGTTTGCAAAATACACAGGAGAGCTCCATCTAGAAGCTAATTGCATCAATATGGTACTGAGTGTCCCTGCTGGGCAGGCAGCCTGAGCCACAAGCAGGGTGACCACCGTGAGCCTCCTGCTAAGAAGGCAGTCACACGCCCAGGTCTGGAAGGCAAAGGCCTCTGACATCAGTCAGTCTTCACATCTCATTTCTCATGCACCCCCATTTTGACTCAAGAACA
Organism: Microtus ochrogaster; assembly: GCF_000317375.1. Classification (NCBI taxonomy): domain Eukaryota; kingdom Metazoa; phylum Chordata; class Mammalia; order Rodentia; family Cricetidae; genus Microtus; species Microtus ochrogaster. Next base: position 19,562,963 of record NC_022032.1, on the reverse strand, counting down.
CTGTGTGGTGGAACCATTGCCACAGGCTTGCATCCCACAATTGGTATGGGCTTCTAATGGGTCCTTGCGATTAAAGTCGATTACTCAAATGCCCTTAACGTAAAGCAAACAAGGCTCCATAGTCCACACAGTTTCTAGATGCATGCTCCCGCCTGCTCCCTCCTCCCCCTCTCATCCCCAGGCTTCTCTAAGCTGTTTGCTGTTTGTCTCACTCTGGGATTTTAAAACAAATCTGTTTCCCCCTGTCCTTCCACTTCTCCTGGCTTCTGTACTCATGTACACACACACCTCACAGAGTTCACGTCAGGAAAAGAAAAAGTCTTGTATCATGTAATCCTTTCTATGGTAAACATATCATATAAAAATGGGGTAATAATCTGTGTTCTTGGACTGTGGTCACTCATATTTGACTCAGAACAAGCTATTTTTTTTTATTTCAAAGTACCGTGAGTATTTTACATGGACACATCCCCTCTGACATTTGGAAAGACTTTGTATAGAACCAATTACTCAGAAAATGTGTAGCAGAATTCCCGAGGGACACATCTAGGCCCCGTGTTTCTTCATAGGAATGTCTTGAACTACAAGTTCAGTTTGTGGCAGATCTATCCACACTGCCACACTGCCTGCTTCTTCCTGGATGAGTTTCAATTGTCCTTTCATGGAACTGTCCTTTCTGTATGTGTTTGATTGGCAGGAGCTGCTTTGTAACCTCCTTTATTGTTCTGGAGCGTTTGTAGACCAGTGGCGTCGCCTTCCCTCCATATTTCTTCTCTCCTCCTTTATCATCTTTCTGGCTGGCAGTCAGTTTGACTGACCTCAGAGAAGTTTTATTTCTTTCTGACTATCTCTGCTATCTTTTCATTTTGTTTTTATGTGTTTTTATTTTTCATTGTTCATTATCCAGACTGGCCAGGAACTCTGTATGTAGCCCAGGCTGGCCTCAAACTCTGTGACAGTGAAGCCTGGATTGTGTTAGAGACCCCAAGGTGTTAGAAGCGTCCAAGCCATGGGATAACTTTCAAGGAGAGCTGCAGTCAGAGAGTAGAAACAACCCAAGGGGGAGAGGTGTGTTGTGATGAGCAAAGCTGAAGGGCGGAGCCTTCTAAGCCCTTTACTATGAGAAATAGAACTGTAGGACCTGCACTTTGGCCTGCTGGGTTTCGGTCTTGCTTTGGTCCAGCATCTCCTCACTATGCTCCATTCCTCCCTTTTGGAATAGTGATGTATAGTCTGTGCCACTGTGTGTTGGGAGCGTATAATTTGCTTTCTGACTTTCCAGGGTGTACAGTTAAGAGATTGCCTTAAGTCTCAGAAGATACTTTGGATCTTGGGCTGTGGGAGTGTCATATATCAATCTGTTGATTTCATTGGTTAAGCAATAAAGAAACTGCTTGGCCCTCATAGGTTAAAACATAGGTGGGAGGAGTAAACAGAACAGAATGCTGGGAGGAAGAGGAAGTGAGCTCAGACACGACAGCTCTGCTCTCCGGAGCAGAGACGCCATGCCCCGCTCCCGGGCAGACACACACGACGAAACTCCTACCCAGGATGGACGTGGGCTAGAATCTTCCTGGTAAGACCGGTGCTCACAGATTATTAGAGATGGGTTGATCGGGATATCAGAATTAGCCAGTAAGGGCTAGAGCTAAAGGGCCAAGCAGTGTTTAAAAGAATACAGTGTCCGTGTAATTATTTTGGGGTATGAGCTAGCCAGGCGGCCGGGGTGCTGGGGACACAGCCCCTCTGCTCTTATTACAACATTGGGCCTTTACACTGATTTGAGACTATGAAAGACTATGGGGACTTTTGACGTTGGACTAAATGCATTTTGCATTATGATATGGCCACAAGCCTATGAGGGTGAGGGAATGGAATGTGGTATTTGATTGAGAATGGTCCCATAGGCCTATATGTTTTAATACTTGGTTCCCAGTTGGTGGAACTGTTTGGGAAGGATTAGGGGGTGTGGCTCCTTGGAGAAGGTATGTCACTGGGGGTGGACTTTAAGTTTCCAAAAGTCCACACCATCCCCAGTTAGTTCTCTCTCTCTCTCTCTCTCTCTCTCTCTCTCTCTCTCTCTCTCTCTCTGCTTTCTACTTGCAGATAAGGATGTAAACTCTCAGCTACTGTTCCAGTGCCGTGCCTGGCTACCTGTTGTCAGGTTCCCTGCCATGATGGTGGTGGCCTCACTCTCTGAAACTGTAATAAACTGATTCTTCTACAAATCACCTTGGTTATGGTATCTCATCACAGCAATAGAAAAATACTAAGACCGTAGCCTTTCAAAACTGGGATAGAGATCTTTAAATCTCTAATGATTGGTTTGTTTATTTATCCCGAGAAATATATTCATTATGAACTATCACACACGTGCAATTTATCTCTCTATAGATACAGAGATGGGAGAGGTCTCGTGTAACCCAGGCTGGCAACAAACTCAATGTACAATTATAATTATGTAGCCAAGGTTGACCTTGAAATTCTGGTCCTCCTGGCTCTACCTTTTGAAGGCTGGAATTGCAGACCCCTGTACCACTCAGTGCTAGAGACTGAATCCAGCTCACACGTGGCCAGCAAACACTACCAATTGAGCTGTTCTGCAGGCCCAGCCTCATATTTCACACACCTTGAGCTTCTGTATTTAAATGCATAATGTTTATGATTGTTATAAATGTATAATGTTTACGATTGCAGTAGTCTCTTGAGTCAGCTTTGCCCTTATAAAATGATCTTCTTTATCCCTGATACTAGATTTTAAATTTCTGTTATGTCTTCTTCTGTTTTTTCCACTTTCAGTCTATTTACACCTTCACATTCGAAGGGCATTGCGTATGGGGCATTTACTCCACACTTTCACTTTTCTAATTATGATGGTGGTGGTGGTAGTATGTGTGTGTGTGTGTGTGTGTGTGTGTTCGCATGCACACATGCATGTGTGCTGGGGAAGGACACAAATATGGCATGGCATACACAGAGGAGAGCTTTGCCACGTCCGTTCTCCTTCCCCTCTTAGGTGGTTTGTGGAGATGATGGAACTCGGACTGTCAGGGTTGCCAGGCAACAGCCTTTACCCATGGACCCACATCCCAGCCCCAATTTGTTTTGAATTAACTCTTTTGTTCACTCTTTGGAGGCTGTACTTGCATGTTCTAATGTATGCTTAGTATTTGTGTAATATTTTTTAACTTTTATTGAAAACAGAGAAAACATAGAAAATTGAGAACAGTTGCATGTGATCTCCCTCTAGTGGTCACAATGAATAATGTAACGAATTATTTGACAGTTGTGTTAATTTCTTAGTATTTGATGTTTACTGCAGCTGGACATGCAGAAAGACCAATGCACATTAAGGAACTAATAATAATCACAGAGTCATTATATTTGTTGAGTAATTCAGAAACAGTGGTTTGCATAAGATAGTCATAGTAAATAGTACAAGTCATTGCTTAAAGGACATCCCTTCCAAGACACACAGAAAGCACAAGATGGAGCCGGGCATTGTGGCACATACCTTTAATTCCAGAACTTAGGAGGCAGAGGCAGGTGGATCTCTGTGAGTTCAAGGCCAGCCTGGTTACGTAGTGAGTTCCAGGACAGCCAGAGGTACACAAGGAGTTCCTGTCTCAAAACAAAATAACAACAAAGAAAGCATAAGACATTAGAAATGGAGATGCAAAACGTGTGTCATCATGTCCTCCTTAACATCCTTCAAATTATGTCAAAATAAAGACAGAAAAGATCAGTGGTCATGGGAAGTGGAAGTGATTCCAATCTCATTATTTAGAAGAAACATCAACTTAGACATTTTTAAAGGAGACTATAGTTTACAGAGAACACATAAAATGGCTGAGTCAAAAGGAAAAAGATCAAGCCGGGCGGTGGTGGCACACGCCTTTAATCCCAGGCAGAGGCAGTCAGATCTCTGTATCTCTGTGAGTTCGAGGCCAGCCTGGTTTACAAGAGCTAGTTCCAGGACAGGAACCAAAGCTACAGAGAAACCCTGTCTCGAAAATCAAAAAAA
>NC_022032.1:19554990-19558839 GCF_000317375.1 Microtus ochrogaster | reverse complement strand
AAAAAAAAAAAAAAAAGATCAGCCAAAGCAAGGGAAAGCTGGGGTTGATTGGTTGATCTCCCAGTTCAGTGGGAAAAAAACACTAAGATAAATTTTTACTGCTGCCAATAAAAAAGGGCACACAACTTAATGACAAAATGTTAAGTCCACCCAAAAGATATAAAAGCTCACATCTCATGTGACTCCGTATCCACACAAATCTTGGAATGTGTGACGAGGCGCTGGACCGATGACTCGGTGCTTCAAAGCAGTCACTACTCTTGCTGAGGACCTGGGTTCGGCTCCCAGCGCCCACATGGTGGCTCACAACCATCTGTAACTCCAGTTCCCGGGATCCAGGACCCTCTTATGATGTCTGAGAGCACCAGGCATGTACAAAGTACACACGCGTGCAGATAAACACTCATTCACATAAAATAAAAGCCAGTGAATCTTTTTTTTTAGAGGTAAGAAAAATGTGAAAGACAGCCAAAGAGAAATTGATGAAAGTATCTATGACACTACACGGTGGACACAGAACATAGAAAAATCCCATTTCTGCTGATTTAACGCGCCTAGTCTTCATGATGAAATTCTACAAACATGAAAATTCTGGTGGGCTCCAGTCGCTTCATTATATCGAGAATTTCTTCCCCACTGAGACAGCGTCTCATCCACCCCAGGCTGGCCAGGATCTTGCTGAGAATGACCCTGAACTCCTGATCCTTTTGCTGTTACCCCTGGATTGTTGAGATTACACAAGTGCTGCGCCAGATTGATAGCAGTTTATTGCAGGTAGATAAAGTTGAGAATCTTTAGGCTAGAAGTTAAAGTAGAATATTCCCCTATACATTGATTCAGAAAATATGCTAAAAACCTGTTAGGGTTCAGGGTACCATTAGTTCATACGCGAAAACAGCAGCTTGTGGCTGTGCTTATGAACGTTACCCATTTCATAGAAATGTCTAGGCTGGAGCTTCCCAGAGAAAGCTGCTCTGACGATTCCACTGCTCCCCTCCTAATTCTCCATATCTGCCTCTGTCTCATCCTTAGGGAAATGCTACCACAGGAAAGAATATTGGTTCTCAAAGTCAGCTGGGAAAGGCAACTTAATTTCAATTCAAAATCTCATTCTGCCAACTTTATGCCTTGCCTTTTTCTCTTGCATGTTCCAATGGGGTGACATTTATATTCCAGGGATTTCTATAGTGCTGACACTAGGAGAGAGAGGGGAAGGGGGGAGGGAGGGAGGGAGGGAGAGAGAGAGAGAGAGAGAGAGAGAGAGAGAGAGAGAGAGAGAGAGAGAGAGAGAGAGAGCGCCACATGACGTCTGGATCTCTGTCTGTCCCTGCTGTCAGGTCCTCAGGTCTAATCAAGGTCACTTCTAACACTTCCCTCACTTCTGGGCATGAGGCTTTTCTGGCCAACTGGTGTCCTTGGATACCAAGTGTTACACTGTCACTTCTGCCAATATGCTGGGGCAGGTGAAACTTAACGGGCCACCCAGGGCCCAGCACACCAGCAGACTACATAGCAGGTGCCCAGATTTTACTCCTCTGAGCTCCTCTTGTTCCTGGACGCCCTCCATGGGGCTGCATTAAATTGGAACTACAACACCAGCCAGTCATTTCATCTCCCCCCTGGTGTCTTGCTGCCTCCCTTGCATGGGGCAGACCACAGAGCCCTTCTTTCTCAAACACCCCCACCGTGATTTTTTTTTCTCCTTCTATTCAGGTCTGGAAAAATCTTTATATAATCTTTGGATGGACAAGAAACTTTGGTTTCCCTTTGATATTCTATGATGTGTATATTGTTTATAAATGGATTTCCCCTCTCTTTTTTAATAAAAAAACATGCCAATAATAGACTCTATTCTGATTTCTGAGTGTTTTTTTTTTTTCCGCTTCAGTGATACAGTATGTCTTGTTGGTTGTAAGAACAATGTCTCCCAAAGCAAAGAAATCATGTGAAGATACTAAGGACCTTCACAAACAAGGTTCTTTGGTTGAAAAAAAAAATGACCTGTGATATTATGTGCTAAACATTTATTTATAATAAAAAAAAGAATAGAATAATTTGTATGAAACACTAAACACTGGAGGAGCCAGTTCAAAATGCACTTGGAAAATCAGTCTAGTCAGATCTAACCGGCTTCAGCTACAAGTGTCAGCAAAACCAGAAGATGTTTGCAGGAAAGGTGTCATTGTACGATCAACCAAGCCGGAAATTCTAATTACACCTGTCTTGGATAGAGGAAGGGGTGGTACTGAGGTCCAGCAGAAAAGGAAAGCTGGAAATCTGTCTTGAGGAAGTGTGGTCTGTCTGACTCAGGGTGGATTGATGTCTGGGGCTGGATAGCATCCACACTTCCTTACCTCAAGCAGTCCATGGTCAGCCTGACTCCGTTTCTATGGAAAACAGAAAGCTTTCTGAGAGCACTTTCCATCATGAGCGTTTCTATGGTTCCCTGCCTTTCCTTCACCCCAGCTACAAATTATACTCCAGATTCTCCTAACAGAATCTTTCTTCTTCTTTTTCCCCCATAAACATTTCATAGGACATTGAATACAGAAGTTGTGCGAGCAGGAGAAATGGCTTGGCTGTTGAGAGCACATACCGCCTCTGGGTGTTTCCAACACCTATGTCAAGGAGCCCATAATCACCTGCACCTCAGTTCTGGGGTATCTGACACCTTCTTCTGGTCCCCTCGGGCACCTGCACTTACATTTGTACATGCTGATCCCTACAACACACACACACACACACACACACACACACACACACACACACACTTTAAAACTAATATATTTAGGAACGCACAGAGAGAACTTAGTGGTCAGGAAAGCTGGTTACTCTCTCACAAGACCTGAATTTGGTTCCCAGCACCATTTTTTTTTTTTTAGGTACTCAAGACACAAAGATAATTTATTGTACACACACAAGCGTTTCTGCTTGCATGTTCACCTGCACACCATGTGTGTGACTAGTGCCAGAGGAGACCTGAAAAAGGTTAATGCTTTTCTTTTTTCTTAATTGGAGTTACATCTACCATGTGGGTGCTGGGTCTTGAACCTGTGACCTCTGGAAGAACAGCCAGTGTTCGTTACAGCTGATCCATCTCCAGCCCCAGAAGACAATCCTCAGGAGAGTTAGAAAGTGAAGGTCACACAAAGAGCTGACACTTAGCAGTTTACGTCTATAAAGCCAGCCCTGGTGAAGGTGTCAGGAAAACAAAATCTTGGAGCAAAGTCTTCTACTGAATCTAGTCTCCCAACCACTGGAGAGTCATGCAACGCTGGCTCCATTCGATGCAATCCTGGGCCTCAAGTCTGCTGTCAGTGGTTCACAACCTCGTGGGACTCCAGTGCCAGGATCTGATAGCCTCTTTTGTTCTCCAAGCACACACACACACACACACACACACACACACACACACACACGGCATACACATACAAAGATACATAAATAAAAGTAAAATAGATCAAAAACACAAGTTGTCACTGTAGCACATTAAAGGTGACCCACCCCAGAGCACACCCAGAATCTTTGTTTGGATTCTTGTCACACTACACTTGCAACACAGGCAACACTGGTGGACACCATCCCTGCTATGGGCTCCTCTCCCAGCAGTGACAGCCTTCTGAGATCTGTGCCGTCAGCATCCTATGGAGTGTTTGGGAACTAGAAGCAGCAGTCAATCATACTGGTAGGGAGATGAAAAGGTGGCACACGCCTTTAATCCCAGCACTCGGGAGGCAGAGGCAGGCGAATCTCTATGAGTTCGAGGCCAGCCTGGTCTACGAGAGCTAGTTCCAGGACAGGCTTCAAAGCGACAGAGAAAAGCCGAGAAGAAAGAAAGAAGAAAAGGTG
>NC_022032.1:19550441-19554820 GCF_000317375.1 Microtus ochrogaster | reverse complement strand
TCAGCTGTTAAAAGTAGTTACTGCTCTTCCAAAGGACCTGAGTTCAATTCCCAGGACCCACATGAAGCAGCTTACACCTGTCTGTAACTCTATTTGCTGCACACACGTGGTACACATAAACTCACGCAGCCACACACATATACACATAAATAAAAATAATCATTTAAAAAGATGATTATAGTAGTTTCAACTGAAACATTTCGGTTGGTACTTGTAATTTCTAAGTTGTGCGTCTCATGTGGGTGCCCTTAAGTGGGGACTTTACATATAGATAATTACAGAAAACTCTGTTATGTGATTTATAAGAATCACGGAAAGAGCCCGGCGGTGGTGGGGAAAGATGTTCATTTGTTTGTTTTGCCTAGAGCAGTGTGACCTATGACCTACCTTTGGTCTTTATTCGGTAACTCAAGCATAGTCCTATAGAGTCAAAACAGAATTTGGCTGTTGAGGAGAAAGTCTAGTCAGTAAGTCTGTAAAGTGCTTGCCTTGCAACCATGGCCTGAATTTGATTCCCAGCCCCCCCCCCTTTTATTAAGATGGCCCACTTTTAATCCGGTGCTGGGGAATCAGAGACAGGTACATCCCTTGGGCTCACTTGCAAGCCCGTTTAGCCAGCTTGGCCATCTTGGCCACTGAGAGACCACATGACAAGAGAGAAAAAAAAAGGCCAATGCACCCGAGGAATGTCACCCAAGCGTGTCCTTTGTGCACACGCACGAATGCATAAGTACAGAATTACATATTTTAATTGTCTTTGCTTTATGCTAAAATTGACTGTGTCGAGCGTTCTGCTTCCTGGCTGCTGGAGAGGCACGCTGGCTTCCAGACATTGTGTTAGCACCGCCATCAAATTCGTAGGTGCTTTTCTTTTTTCGGTGGACGTTTCCTGTTCTCTGGTTCCAATTTGGTAAAAGGGAATTTAATTCTGTAAAGTTGTGGATTAAAAAGAAGTCCCAGAAGTCAGTTCAATACCTCATTGTCTCTTCTCCAGATCACGCCGCCCTTTCCCTGGTATACCGTGAGCTAAGAGAGCTCGTCTTCCTATTATCAAGATGCTTGCACCATTCCGTCGCTGGCAGAGTGACACCGAGCACTGGGGCAGGCTGGGAGACACATGTTCTGCCCTCCCCATTCTCTCCTGCCCTGTGTAAGTGATACCCGAGTCTTGTGATCACAGGCTGCTCATGCTCCTGAGGGCATCTGAGGCCTCCCTTTCCTGAGAAAATCCACCAGCAGGGAGGACACGGCTGGGTTTCCATGGAAAGCTTCTTGCGTAGGATTCCAGCTCCGTTCCTCCTCTGTAACAGGACAAACGGAGGGCCAACGAGAAACGTGGTATCTCAGAAAACAGCTCGGATGAATGCAACTGAATGCAACCGTGCGAACGGGGCTTATTGTCAGTTTAAATGTCTGTTCAACTTTTTCTAGCGCTGTATTAGTACTTAAACAGCTGATAGTAAAAAGCCCAGACATATTAGTTGGTAAGACTTTTTATCTCTTAAGTGTTTGTAGTTTTGTTTTTGTTTGGTCAAAGAACAACAATGAAGGAAATAAATCGTAGAAATTTCATTAATTTTAATTCATTGCATAACTTAGTATATGACAAACCAGAATTAGTCTGATGACAAATAATAGAGGGAAGGAAATACCGACTTAATAATTAATGTTGGAGGTAGCAGAGATGGCTCAGCGGTTAAGAGCCTGGTTGCTCTGCCAGAGGACTCAGGTTCCAGTCCCCTTGCAACCAGCTATAACTCCAGGGAGATCTGATGCCCTCTTCTGTTTTCCTTCGGCCATTGCATGCATGTGGTGCACAGAGATCCACAGAGACACATAAAAATCTATACATCTTTGGGGAAAAAAAAAATCGATGTTGGGATATCCAAGAACGGTATGGAGAAAAGTGAAATTGGACCCATATATCTTTATCATAATGTTTTCGTCTTTTTGTTTTAAAATAGAATCTTAGCATGTAGCCCTGAGTTGCCTGGGGTTTCCTAGGTGGAACAGGCTGGCCTTTGGAACTCACAGAGACATGCCTGCTTTTACCCTCCACGTGCCGGGATTAAAGGTGTGCACCATCAGGTCCAAACATGTGATAGACACTTTAAAAATAACTGAAAATGGTTTCTGTCCAAAGTAGAAGAAAACATACTCGTATACCTATGAAGAGTCAATAATCCATTTTTAGAAAATATTATCATAACATAACAAATAATTTTGTAATATATTTATAATAATAATAATTCATTTTTAGCTAAATAAACAACACTAATAGGACAATATAAAACAAAAATCAAATGAGAAACAAAATGAATAATTATTCAACATATTTGTTGCCTTATTTGTTAAAGTAAATACTCTCCTCTTGTGCCAGTGGTCAAAGAAGACTAAAAATCTGCTCCCCACCAAAAAAAAAAAAAAAGAAAAGAAAAAGAAAAAAGAAAAAAAAAGGAAAAATTTGACAATCTGACAAGTTAAAATGTATAGCATATACATAGCTTCACCACCAACTCATGAAATGCCACTAATAACTGAAAATGTTCTTTTTAGGCCAATGTTGGAGGAGGATTTGTGAAAAAGAAGATCACATTATATTAGTGGTGAGCTCAATTTCTCAAGAATAAGTTCTTATTTTAGTGTGTGTGTGTGTGTGTGTGTGTGTGTGTGTGTGTGTGTGTGTGTGGTAGTGGTGGGGGTCAGAGGACAACTTTCAGGTGTCATTTCTCTCCTTCCACCATGTTGGGCTTGGGGATCAAACTTGAGTCATCAGGTTTGGCCTCAGGTGCCTTGATTTGCTGAGACATCAAAGAGGCCCAAGAATAATTGTTGAATTCGTAGCAAAAGCTACAAAATCTTTAAAATACTCAATGTATTCGTTCTAATTTGAGATCATTTGAGAAGGAAACAAAGAAGAAATGAAGGTTTTGCAAGAGTGTTTAAATAGCAACATTGTATTTCATAATACCAATAAGCAACATCTCTAGTGAGCTGGTGCCTACCTAGAGTTTCACCCCTAAGGATTGGTGTTCTTGGTACTAGAAAGTACTCCGCATGCTACCAACGGTAAACATCAACCCAGCTATACCCTTTGATCTACAGTGGGGACCCCCACCCCAGGTATGCTAATACAATAGTGGCACAAAGTTTGTGGGACTAACCAATCAGTGTCTGATTTGATTTAAACTCCTCAGGCCCCAGTGTTGGGATGCCCTTCCCCCAGCTTCCCTTCCAATATAATCCAGCCACTTTGGTTACCTGACCCTTTTCCTTACTCTTTACCCTCCTGACCTCTTAGTCTGACTCTCCCCCCCCCCCCCCCCCGCCCCCCCCTCTCCTCCTCACGTGACCCAGCTCAGGGTCATATTCACTCTGGACTCTTCCAGATGACCAGGCCTCTGGCTATGCTCTCCCTTTTATCTACAATAACCCATTTCCTCCACCAAAGCTAGGAGCAGCCATATCTTCCTCTTTTTTTTTCTGTTCGATTATATTACAGTTTCTGATTTTGTGTTTTAATGGGATTCCTGTGCGTGCAAATGTGTGTTTCTGTGTCTGTATGTGTTTCTTGTGCTTTTTTCTTTGACTCTTTTTCTTCTATTTGTCCTGTTCCTGTTTGTTTTCTTTTTTTCTTATTGTGTTTTTATGTTATTCCTTACATGACTATTTTCTAATGAAAGATGGAAATTGTGTGGACCTGGATGGCAGTGGGGGAGAAACTGGGATAAGGGGAGGGAAAACCATACTTAGAATAAATTGGATGAACAAAAATCTATTTTTAATAAAAGAAATGGCTACAAATTTGCTTTCACCCTTAATAAATAGAACAATTATATGTATATTATAGATAAGTTAATTAAATTAGCAACAGCTCCAATACATAACTGAAAGGAAAATGGCTTCAGTTACTGCTCAAAATCGATAGGCCAGAATCCAGAGGCTACACAATTAAAATTATGACTAATATGTGGATTATATTGTACATGGAAATCGTTGTGTAAAACTGACCAACACGCGGAACTGTAAGGTCCTTAGAGGTGGCTCTGGGTTCTACTTGGGTTGCCTTTTGAGGCCACACTTCCTGGTAGACAATGATTACTCACCTAGCTAAGAGAACACGTAGATGCCTCTGGTGTTTGTCTGTGTCTCTGTCTTCTTTGACCTCCAGCAACATTGTAGCAAGTCCTAGCCCGCATAGGGTTCACCTCATTTCCCCCAATTCCAACCTGCCCCAAACGCAAGTAAATACATCACGTGCTTCTGACACCGTGCTGAAGGGTTCACCTTGTCCCCCCCCCCCCCCATTCTAACCTGCCCCAACTGCAAATACATCACCTATGGGCTCCAGATACCTTGCTAATGACCTCTGCTCTACT
>NC_022032.1:19500907-19550341 GCF_000317375.1 Microtus ochrogaster | reverse complement strand
AGTCTCTAGACTCTGAGTGACACACAGCTGCAGCTCAATCAACACCTACCCCGAAGTCGCATGGATCAGCAAATATTTAAAAAGATGAGTAAGCTTTGTCAAACGTCCAAAGGAAGATTAGCAAATGTGGGAAAAGACAGAGTAAGGGGCTGGGGGTTCAAAAAACAAATTGTACTTATTCTAGAGGAAGGGCCAGCAGTATGGGGAAATCTGCAAGGTTATATTTGAACGGCCTTTAAAAAGAGGTAAAGGAGACTAAATTTCACATCCATATATTTAAAAAAATTAACTGCAATCTCTTTCCCGGAATTAGATAGAGCCTGGGCTCCCCAACCTCAAGCTACCTATTACAAAGTCAAACACAGCCAAGGATTCGACCTTCCCAGGCTGAGGGCTCCGATCCTCAAGAAGCAGCAGCCAGTCAACTGGAACCATTCTGCCCAGAATATGGTTGAGATTCCATTAAGAGCAAAGCGCTCCTTCAAAGCCCTTTTGAGGTCGGTCTATAGGAGAATCCCGGGAGCTGAGAGATGAATAAGAGAGGATAAAGGGGGAGTCTTGTTCTTCGGAGTCCTCTGGCTCGGGTGTCGGTGTGACAGGCTGAGTTAACAGAAAACTACACATCCACACTCATTGCCAAAACAGTATCCACCTAGCGGCCCTGCTTTCCGCTTTTTCTGATGGCGCCCAGTGCCGGCTGCATACATATTTCCTAGCAGATTGAATGGTTCAAAGATTGAATGGAGGGAAGTCGGAGACGGGAACTGGCCCGACATTATGAGGCAATCGCCGCATAAAAAGATGTTAGCATGCATTTGGGAGGAGCATAATTTATTTGTAAGAACGCAGAGCTCTGCAGAGGACCAAATCCACGCAGCGAGCTCTAGTAGGGAACGCCCTGACAAGGAGGAAGGGGTGGCAGTCTGAAATCTCTTGGCCAGGAACACAACCGTGCAAGATCGAGGTCAAAGAGAGCTTCGCTTGAGGCACCGGGCCCCCTCTCTGTCCCCGGCTCTGCCCCAGGCTAAACCCTCTTGAGCTATAAATACAACGGCCCGCGTGCAGCAGAGACACAGTGTTCCCTCAGCTAGCTGGGATAGATAACCTGAATTTGCCCTTTAAATGTCCCAAGCTGCAAGCACAGCCCCCCAACCCAGCCCTAGCTCCCGGAAGTGTCTTCGCCCCCAATGCCCTCTGCAAAGGAGGGGGATGGAGAGGGGCTGTCCAGACACCTGCCCAGCCAATGCGCGCTGCGCACTTGCCGGGGTCCCTCCTCCTCTCGCGAGACGCCGAGCCGGGGATATAAGGAGAGCTGCGGTCAGGCGGGCGGCCCCTTAGCGTCGCGCAGGGACGGAGACGAGGTGGCGGTACCTGGCTGGGCATAGGCAAGAGCAAGAGAGCGGCTCCTTGTAGGCTGTGTGCGCCCCGCTGTCAGCATGGGGGATCAGGCTTTGAGCTTCCTTAAGGACTTCCTGGCAGGTGGCATCGCCGCCGCCGTCTCCAAGACCGCGGTCGCCCCGATCGAGAGGGTCAAACTGCTGCTGCAGGTAAGGGACGGCTGGTGGCGCGGGCGGCGAGGATGCGGGCGGGCGCGGCGGGGCGCAGGGATGCGGGCGGGGCGCGGGGATGCTGCTGCTGCTGAGGCGGCGGCGGCGTGGGCGCGCGCGCGCGCGATGCTGCGGCAAATCTGTGCTAGGCCCCAAGCTCGGGGCCTACACGAAGGGGAAGGTGCCCTCTACGCAGATACAGGTCCGGCGTCAGTGGCAGATTCCTGGTGTCGGGTAGCACCCGCGTTGGGGTGTCTATATATGGAAACCCACCCGAAGCTGGTCTACCTCGAGCCAGATCCTGAGCCTAGTCCTACAGTGGCATTCCACCCAAGGCCTCTTAGGCCGGCCTCACCCTTCGGCCGCAGCCTTTACACCTTCTTATCTGCACCCACCCGTTACAATAGAAGCATCAGATTAATCATTGACTGGAGAGCACACCGCGTCGCGTGCACTGCGCTATAGCCCGACCTTGATTTCATTCATCATTTATTACCTCTACAAGAGACGAATTCTTTGCTCTTATTTCACGGATGGAGACTCTGAGGCAGAGATTCTGAAGTAATTTTCAGGATAAATTCAGATCTCCTTAGCCATCCTGTCCCCAAATCATTTTCTCCCTATCTGGACATCAAAGGGCGTCATCATCTGGTCCATCCCAAAAGCAAATGCTGTTCACCGGGGAATAGCCATTTGGGAGTCTGAACGATCAGCAACAAAAAAAAAAAAAAAAAAAAAAAAAATGCGGCGACAGATTGGCACAGCTGTAATCGATTACCTGGATAATCTGCTTGAAAAATTTTCAGGCTCTAGAGCCTGGCGAGCATGCTCACATCATCAGAGCGCCTACTGCTCGGCCTGCTCTCCTCAAAGGACATTAGAGAGAACTGCAGAGCTGAGGGAGGGATCTTTATCCATTTATATTTCCCATAAGCCTGCGGGGAAATTTTTTTAGTTTTTCCCTCAGATGCCTTGATAATGAATAGAATTTGGATTGTTTTTTAGCTTAGCCAAATAACTAACAGTTATTGATATTTCCTTGATACTGTTTGATTTCCTGATACATTACAAAAATTAAAGTTCTGTTTTATCTCTTGAGGAGGATCCTGGGATGGTAATGCTCATCTATACATCTGCAATCCGAGCAGTTGGTAGGCTAACACAAGACTTGAGTTCCAGGCTAGTACTGACTACATCCTATCTTTTTAGAAAAAAACAAAAACAAACAAAAAACCCAGAAAATTGAAGGAGTACAAATCTTTTTTTTCTCCTGTCTTCACCCTGTCTGTCCTCTGTCACCCACCCTTCCCTACCCCTAATTAGGTCCAGCATGCCAGCAAACAGATCAGTGCAGAGAAGCAGTACAAGGGTATCATTGATTGTGTCGTGAGAATCCCAAAGGAGCAGGGCTTTCTCTCCTTCTGGAGGGGTAACCTGGCCAACGTGATCCGGTACTTCCCCACCCAAGCTCTCAACTTCGCCTTCAAGGACAAGTACAAGCAGATCTTCCTGGGGGGCGTGGATCGGCATAAGCAGTTCTGGCGCTACTTCGCTGGTAACCTGGCTTCCGGCGGGGCAGCTGGTGCCACCTCCCTCTGCTTTGTCTACCCGCTGGACTTTGCTAGGACCAGGCTGGCTGCCGACGTGGGCAAGGGATCTGCCCAGCGTGAGTTCAGTGGGCTATTCGACTGTCTCAGCAAGATCTTCAAGTCTGATGGCGTGAAGGGTCTCTACCAGGGTTTCAGTGTCTCTGTCCAAGGCATCATCATTTACAGAGCTGCCTACTTCGGAGTCTATGACACTGCCAAGGGTGAGAGACTGGCTTTGAAGTGGAAGGTGTTGGGAGGGGGTGTGGAGAGAGGATTCTGTAGGACCCCAAGACCTTTGTTTGGTTAGTCTTTTCCCATCTCTGAGTTCTGTGGAGTTGATGTGATGTAGTTTGGGTAAATCAATAACCAAAGGAACCTCTGCGTCCTCTACTGATGTTTCCTGTGGCTTTGAGCTATTCAGAAGATGCAGAGCTGTCCCAGCACAGCTGTCTAGTTGGAACTAGAAGGGAACTCCGTGTCAACAGAGCTGTAGCTTCCCTGATTAAGGGAAGGCAGCAGCCAACTTTGGTTGGCTACCCGGTTGCATGTAAGGGTTCCTTGGGAGGAGAGGAGCTGGTTCTTGTGGAAGGGTGGCACGTGGAGTTAAGTCAGGAGCCTTGTCTAACCCCTCCACCTGCTTTTTTACCAAGCTGATGAGAAAAACACCTGATTAAGCCATGTGCTTCTTGGCTCTGCTCACAGGGATGCTGCCGGACCCCAAGAATGTGCACATTATCGTGAGCTGGATGATTGCCCAGAGTGTGACGGCGGTTGCAGGGCTGGTGTCCTATCCGTTTGACACTGTCCGTCGTAGAATGATGATGCAGTCTGGCCGGAAAGGGGGTAAGCGTGCCATGAACTCTCCTGATGTGAATCTTAGGCTTTGCCCCTGGGGACCACTCTTAAGTGCCAGCAAGCCTCATATTTCTCAATTGAATGGCAAAATTACTCAATAAGAATTTAGGAAGCCGAGACTGTAATTTCCCCTTTAGCTTTCCCTGCAAGGATTTTTTTTTTCCTTTTTGTTAATGATATTGTAAGAATATAGAAAAGGTATTTAGAGTTGGTCTTAGGCATCTAGCATTACATAGACCTCAGGTCCTTTTTTCCTACAGCCTGGGTGCATAAGCAAGGGCATAGGATTCACTTAAAATTAGTGCTTCCCTTGTAGTTATTGGAAGTATGAATGAGAAAGAGGATGTTTTAGCTGGATGAGAAGTAGTCTGCTTTGTTAGTTTTAGCTTCCATAGGTAAAAGCATGGAAAGAGAACAAAACCACCAAATGTGAGGGGATTTTGTATAACCCAACAGTCACACCTTTTCATTTTTCTTGCATAACCTTGGGCAGTGTAATCCGAGACCAGGGCTAATTTGTTCATCTATCAAAAGTTATCCACAGAGTGTAGCAGTAATATTCCTTCCCCACGTTGCCCTTCCAATTTTAGTCTGACAGTGTGTAACTTGGTTGTTTGATTGCTCCAGTTTTTACTTGGCTAATCTTGAGTTTGAGGAATAGGGATATTAGAAGGTAGCCCAACAGTTCTGCAAGGAAGAGGTCTCGTTGATTATTGCATAGGCTGGGGACCACACCCTAAAGGGCATGATGTCTTTGAGGAGAAAGGAACCCTTATTCGCATTTGTCTCCACAGCTGACATTATGTACACGGGGACACTTGACTGCTGGAGGAAGATTGCAAAAGATGAAGGAGCCAATGCTTTCTTCAAAGGTGCCTGGTCCAATGTACTGAGAGGCATGGGTGGTGCTTTTGTATTGGTATTGTATGATGAAATCAAAAAATATGTCTAAGGTAATTAAAACTCAAGTTCACTGGCTCCCAGTGGACTTGGTTCACAAGTTCACAGATCCATTGTGTGGTTTAACAGACTATTATTCTTAAGGAAATAAAAAGACAGATCTTGGATAAAACCAGACCATCAGGAATACCTCGGAAAAATGCTTCATTGAGTATTCATTAAACCACAAATGTATTTTGTATTTATTTTATTTACATTTAGATTCCCACAGCAAACAGAAGATAGCTTATCATACTTGTTCAATTAATTAACTGAAGAACTAATAATGACAACAAAAGTAACCAAATGTGAATCATTAATAAAGACTACTCAATACATTTTATCTCCCCGAACTCATTAACTGCTAACATTAAAACATTAACGCATGTTTTCTAGCAAGATGCATTTGGCAGTGACTCTCCTATATGCATGCCCTATTCAAATAGCTGTTCTTCAAACATAAGCAGGCCATGTACTATCTTGCTACACTGTTGCTGAAGGCTCGAAAGTGGCAACATGAACAGCTTCCATGGCCCACTGTGTACTTGCACTATCTTAGGAACGGTGAGCCTCTGCTAAGTTTTACAGAGAGGTAAGAATTTTGCATGCTGAGGAAGTGCTCTGTTTTTAGTTCCTGTACAGAATCCTTTTACCTAGAAATTTACAAGTGGGCAGTCTTCACTGAAGAAAACAGTTGTCTTAGTTTGGGCTGGAATGGCAAAGTGCCACACACTGTCTGCTTCATAAAACAACAAATATACTTCTCACCTTGGGTCTGAAACGTCAGAGTCCACGAGGATCAACTCTGGTGAGAGCCACCTGACTTCAAGAATCTTCTTGGTGGGAAGAGGGTGAGAGAGCTCTCTGGAGCCCCCTTTGAAAGTTATTGATCACAGTGACAAAGGCACCATACTGTGATCTGATTTCTTCCTAAAGGACCTGTCTCCTAATACTGTCATCTTGAGGGTGAGGGGTTGAAGTCCAGGGAGTAGGTCACATCCACCATTCAGATTTTGGTATCAGTTTTCAAGCTCGTATTTAATGCCTGGGAGGCTCTGAAAGTGAACCTGCCCTGAAGCCTAAGTGGGGGAGAAGATGAAATAGTCTTGTTATGTAAGTTGACGCTGTAAATCTTGGCTGGGAGTGAGCAGGAGAGGGTGATTATCTAGGCACGGACCTTGAAAGAAAGTAACTAGGTTTTGTATACAAAGTATCTGCTTGTACTTCCTTTCTGTACAGTTTAAGAATGAGGAGAAAGGCCTATTTGAAGGGCTTGACTCTCAGGGATTTGTGAGCAAGAGACAAGCATTTTAAGGGTGGGGGACAACAGTAGAGATATGGCTCAAGGTTAAAAGGTTAAAAGTCTGGGTTTGGTTCCCAGCACCCATATGGAGATAACTGTCCGAATCCCCAGTTCCAAGGGATCACGCATGCTCTCTGGTTTCCCCAAGTCCTAGGCATATACAAGTGTTGCACAAGCAGGAGTGCTGGCTAAACACACATACATAAAATTGTTTGAAATTTCAAGTGGGGAAATGAGTGCATCTGGACCAGCAAAAGAGCAGTTAATCAGTTTCCAGTTTGTGTCCTGTCTGCAGGAAATGTCCAGATTGGGCGCAAAGTTTGGAAAGAAGGCAAATGTCTGCTTTGTGTTTCCTGATAAAGAGCTTGGGCTTGTGCTACCCAGGCCTCTGGGTGCAACACTGGCTGCCTTGCTTTTGCCAGAGCAACCAAGGTGTGTGTGTGTGTGTGTGTTCCATATCCAGAGTTACTTCTAATTTCAGTCTAGATAGATGGAAAAGTCTAAAAAGATCTCAATCCTGTCTCCCAAGGACAAGGAGCAAACAGTGCTGCTAGGGGCCTTCCAGGTACATTACTTTGCATTCTAGAATATTAATGACGCAATGATGTTTCTGGCAGATAAAAGCAGCACAAGCTAGTAGGAAAAACTACCTTTATTGCATATCTAAAACTAGGGCTTTCCTAAACCTAAGGGTTTAGACTGACAGGCCAGGAACGTAATTGGGAACTGGCTGCGGGTGAACAAAGAGGGAGGTCATTACAGCCCAACCAAGAGCAGAATTGTTTCCATCCCCCTCCCCCACTTGCATGCAAGGAGCAGAGTGGAGAAACTGGCTGCCTGTTAAACTGCACATTAGCCACATCATCTGCAGTATGCACATGACCCAAATGCTGGCTTTCGGGCTCTCTCCTGCCTGCTGAGGTTAAATCCAGCGCTCTTTGCCCCAGAGTCCTGCTGAGCTGGCCCTACTACAGCTACTTCACTCAATAAGAATTCCTAGAAGGAAGCAAGTGACGTCACTGTACAAAGCTCTCCAAGTCTGAAGGTCTGGAAAAGGGGATCACACTAAAGTGAAAAGCTAGAATTCCATGCCAGACTCTTAAAAATCCCACCTCTGAGAATCTCTGCCAAAGCTGTAACTGTAGACATAGCTCTTGGGAGACAAAGTATGGGATCTTAATTCTAGAGGGAGGTGCTTGCTGCCAAACCTGAAGACCTAAGTGTAATCCCTGGGACTCACATGGTAAGAGAAAAGGGACTCTTAGTCTTTGTCCTTGGACTTGATTATATGTACATGTCATGCCCCAAAATTAAAAAAAAAAAAAATTAAAGCCACAGACATGGCCCACAGCCTCAAGAGTCTCCATTACAGATTCAAAACAGATACTGGCCCTGGAAAGATGACTTAATGGCTAAGAGCACTTGCTACTCTTCCAGGACCATATTCGGTTTCAAGCACACATAGCTTGCAGGGGATCCCTAGATATCCCTGCATGCGTGTGGTACACATACCTATACCAGGCAAACACACATGAATAGCAATCTTCACAACAGACAAATGCCAGCATAAGTTATCGGATGCAAAAGCAAGAGAATGAACTGAAGTAATCAATGTGTCATCAAAGTAAAGTTCCATGCTGGGCGGTGGTGGCACACACCTTTAATCCCAGCACTCGGGAGGCAGAGACAGGCAGATTTTTGTGATTTTGAGACCAGTCCGCCCTACAAGAGTGAGTTCCCAGGACAGCCACGGCTATAAATAGATAAATAAAAAGCGATGCCACATACAGCAGGTCAAAAATAATGCAAAGGAGAGAAAGGCTTTGGCATCTGTACTTGCTAGCATTATGTCAATTTAACACAAGCTAGTCATCAGAGAGGAGGGAGCTTCAGAGAAGCTCTTCAGAGAAAAAGACTCCAAAAGACCCTCTGTAGGCAATCCTGTAAGAGGTGGTTCTCAACCTTCTTATTGCTGTGACCTCATGTGGTAGCCCCAACCACATTATTTTTTGCTTCTTCATAACCATAATTTTGCTACTGTTACAAACTGTAATTAAATATGCAACCCCTGGGGTTCCCACAGGTTGAGAACCACTTCTGTAGGGCATTTCTTGTTCTTAGGGATTAATGGGGGAGGGCCCAGCCCATTGTGGGTGATGCCATCACTGGGCTGATAGTCCCGAGTTCTTTCAGGAACCAGACTGAGCCAGTCATGAGGAACAAACCAGTCAGCAGCACCCTTCCTCCGCATCAGCAAACATTTCCCCACCTCAGGTAAGGAAAACCAGTGCAGACCTGAAGATGGACTGGCAAAGGTAGGGGGGGGGGGACAAGCAGAGACGAGGGCTGCCGACCTTTGCCCATCTTTCTATACTCCCTGTGCTCGGCCCCGAATACAAACAAGCAGGAAGTCAGCCTGTCCTACTGCTTTCCAGGAGGTGTTTCTGGAGCTCTCATGATGAACATGCTCATTAGCATGTAGCAGCAGCAAGAGGTGGCAGCTTCCGACCCAGCCTGACAAAAGGCTAGAGGCTGAGAGATACATTGTATCCTGGAAGTAGTTCCGAAAGACAGCTCCGGGAGCCAGCAGAATGGCTCCACGGATAAAGTCACTTGCCAGGTATGTGTGACAATGTTCAGCTCCCAGAACCCAAGTCAGGTAGAGGAAAGTTGTCCTCTGACCGCTATACATGTGCCAGAGGGCAAAACACCATGCAAAAGTAAAAACACCTGTGGGAATGAAGAATTTCTAAAGACTTTCTATTTCATATGGCCATTGATTTCTTCTTTTTTCTTTTTGGCAAATGTTTAGGATGTAATATTTATTTTAGAAATTACGCTGGCTTAGTAAAGTGATGGCTTGTTGGCTCTCCTCTGAAAACATGATGTCACTACACTGAGTGTCAGCTAGGTTCTCTCTTGCTGAGTGGGTCCACTAAGAGAACTGATGGTTATTGCTAAGGCAGGCACAACACGACTGCACCCTTAGGGTTATAGTGCCATCCTGGTCATTGTTGTAGTCTATCAGTGTCAGAGTAAGACTCTTGGTTGCTTACTTCCTTTGGAAATGTGAATGGTGTCTTCTGGTACCCTGAAAGCTAGTGCTCAGGGAGGAGGCTCTCGAAGCTCAGTTCCAACTCAGGGGTCTCGGCCTGGCGTGCACAGTGTGTGGTCACAAATGATCTGATGTGCAGGTGTTTCCAGCAATAGGGATTTACCTTCTGCCTCTAGGGAACAACGTAAAAACCATTTCTATCTTTAGAAATAAAAATTACCTGCCACAATACAAGCCCATTTGTGCTCTGCATCCTTCATCTGTGCAGAGAAGAGTTTATGCACCTGTGGGAGCCACTAGCGATTTCTTCCTGTGGCTCCGGTTGGTTTGAGACATGATCCATCATCACATCACACAGCACAGGCTGGCCTGGAACCCGCTTGTAGTGGAGGATGACTTGGAACTTCTGAGCTTCCCGCCTGCTGGGCTTCTGGGCTGGGAAGGTACTCAACCACCCTGAGCTCAAGGACATCAGTAAACCTGCTTTAAAAACAAAGTAAAAAAGCCTGGCAGTGGTGGTGCACACCTTTAATCCCAGTACTCGGGAGGTAGAGGCAGGTGGATCTCTTGAGTTCTTGGTCTACAGAGCGGGTTCCAGGACAGTCAAGGCTATATACACTGAGAAACCTTGTCTTGAAAACAAAAAAATAAAATAATATAAAATAAAATAAAAATAAAGCAATTCAACAATAGCAACATGCATTCAAGCTCTAAAAGAATGTCCATTATACTGAAACATCATAGCAATTTTACAAAATGAACCAAATCATGTGGTTTGAGAAAATGTTGACCGGGAACATCATTTTAAAGAGATATTCCCCCAAAATACCACATTTTCAAAGATACTAACTAAAAGTACCATCCAACTGGCAACTTCATTCTAACTAGTAGTTTTGTAAGGTACACAGAAATTTTTATTCTAATTCTAAGAATATGAACAATCAAAACCTGGTTCTCTTTAATCTTTTCTTTCTTTCTTCACTAGGCCAAGCTAGTTTCTTCATGCCCAAAAATGACAAACTAGAACACTTTAAAGAAAGATGGTTTAAAAGTTTGCTAATCTTTATTCATGAACATAAGCAATTCAGCCATTAGCAGTGAGCACATTCTATGACGGTATACAGTCACTTACATTAAGATGACACAGTGTTTGATTGCTAACTAAGATAAAGTTTCATCTTCAGCTCTACATCAGCCTTAATACTCTGGAGCTGCTGCATCCATCTGGAGGTGAGAAGCAGACCTAGACAGTCGTCTTTCGAAGCTGTGCAATCCGTTTTGAGGCTTGGGTGGGACACAGCTGCATGGCTTTATCTTACAGGCAAACCACAAAGTTTAGTGGAATAACTGTCAAGACCAGTTCTTAATGGAGACCGAAAAAACTGGGGGAGAAAGAGGTAGTAGCTACTCCTTAAGAAATAATTGTAATAGTTTGAAATCTTTGACCAAATCTTACTAGAAAAGGAGGTAATAGCATCTGACGGAGATGAGAACAGTTCTCAGTGAGCTCTGGCCACGGGCCACGGACCAGCATGCTTTCCAGCTGCAGGTGCGGAGCTTCAGTAAGGACAAGCCGGCCCCTGCCCACAGCCCTCCACAGTGTTGATTGTGCTGGGGAAGTTGGAGACACTCTTGCACTCACGACACCTCTGCTACAAATGCCTCCTCACCTTAGGCACATCAGAGAATTCTGTTTGGAGCTCCTATCCATCCACCTACCACCATCATGTAGCATTTACAACACTGTGAACTGTTTTTAAAAGATGGTTGCTTTTCTCTTGAATCCCTGTTATCAGTAATACTTAGACAAACTTCTTTCAAATAGTAAAAACTAAGGCATAAATTAGCATTTAAAATCAAAGTACAGCTTTTCTATGGAACTTGGAGAGATCAAATAAAATGTACTCACAGGGTATGCCACTGGGAACATAAAATGTTTTATATATACACACTTTTCCCCTCAAACTTACATTGTAAAAAGTGACTGACTCACTATTGGGCAAATGCCGAAATGCTGCATTTTGTTGTCACACAAACTTTAAAAGTTAAAAAATTAAGACAAAAATAAAACCTTTGTTTATATAGCTGAAGGTTATATAAAGCAGTTATAAAATCTTGTTTACTAGAACAAAGAGACAGATCTCAAATAATGTTACAGTCCCCAGGAAGCAGCAGAGAAACCTTCAGTTGTGCTGTGTTCCATCCACTGTGTGCGTGGTGTATGTGCGTGATGTATGCACTTCTACCGTTTGTATGGGCGTGTTTGTGTATTGTGTGACGTATGCATATTTATCATATGTGTATTTGTGTATGTGTGTGGTGTATGCACATTTACCATATGTGTGTGTTTGTGTATATGTGGTGTATGCACATTTACCATATGTGTGTCTGGTGTATGTGCTCAGCAACCTTTTTAGCCTCATCATTCCCAACCTTTGCTGCTCTATCTAAAACACAACCTATTAAACCAAGACCAACATCGTATGACCTGGCATTGGTAAAGTGCAGGCGGCCTTGGTGCTAACGAGGGAGACGCAGGTGTGGCAGACATGCCACACTGCAGGAGCACTGAAACCTGACAGAGCTCACTGCGGCTGGAGATAATTCCTATTTCAAGAAAAACGTGTCACTGACTATGAAATTTATTTATACATCCTAAAGGTACACTAACAAGACCAGCAATGAAAAAGTTAAGACTATGAAATATCACTTTGTTCATAAAGTAACAGTCTACAGGCTGACACAAACATATTTCAGTCTTCATAGTCAACTATATTTATTGCATCTATGTGTCATGTGTCACGAGCCCAGCAGGATAAATAGGCCTTCAGATGTCAGATTAGTAAAAATGGTGCTTCTCGGATTTAGCCAAAATAAACCAAGAAAATTCACAAATGTTTAAGGCAGTAGCTGTAAGAAATGTGATTAGTTTTTCTTGTTTATAACTGGTTTTTCTAAAGCGTTTCTTCCAGGCTCTAACCTTCTATTAATACAGCAAGTACGCAATGACAGCACACACTAACAGTATCATTTCAGACACTCGCTAACATACCCTGGGGCTGCTTCTTGGTTCTTCAAGCTTGGAATATTGCTCACTGACCCAACAAATATTTGCTTTTGTTTATGATGCAAATGATCTGGCTACAAATCAGCCACAGGATTACAGTAGGCTGTTAAAGCCACCTCTTTCCTCAGAATCCGTGAGTACTTTACCTGACTGCATAAAAAGTTATCCAGTGTGAAATGGTGTGGAGTGGCCAATCAAACTTAACAGAGAGGAACCTTTGGTGAATCAAGAACTGCACCAGTACAAGCTGCTCACCCTCCTCATCAAATAGAAATCAGCTCGTCCATGAAAACAAATTTCAAGATGTTTTTCCTAAGGAGTGTAACAATCACATAACCAAGTGATGGCTCATGTGGCAGGCACTCTAAAGACACAGAGGCATGAGATGCATACAGTCATGCTTACAATAACTGAAAACAACAGAGTAAGCAGAGTGAGTGTCCTGGCTCCACAGGGATCATCAGCGTTTGTCAGCATCACTAGTGAATTTCCACGGAAAGAGCCATGCACAACACTGCTCTCTGTTAAAACACACAGAGTTCCTATACACACACGCCACTATACGAAACACTGATTTTTACGTCAAAGTGTGTTTTGGTAACAATTTTGCTCTGAATAACAATAAATTATACTCATTATTGTATAAATTGTTGAAAAAAGTATTACAGATGTTTACAAAGAGTTACAGTAATACATAAAAATACATTGTTAAAATAAGATGAACAATGTAAAAAAAGGTTTTACAACCAAGCAGTACGAACATTCGGGGGTTTCGGTCTTAGCAAAAAGCCACTGGTTGCATCTAACATTGATCGATCAGTCTTACAACTGAAGCCACTGGTCGCACTGGATGTCCTGGAAGCTCCTCCTGAACATACACAAAGATAAAACAGTCTCAGTTATCTGAGCCAAGTACACAAGTCATCAGCTGATAAACCTCCTAATTTTAGGTCCAGACTGGTGTCCTTCTTCCTCCAGATGTGTCTAATTCTCTAAGGAGATGACTTTCAATAGAACTGTACTCTAGAATTCTCAGTGGAGCTTAAAAGCTACTAAAGTGATTCAAGTGAAAGCAAACACTTTGCATAATCATTGATATGTTTACTGACGGTTTTTATGTTCAAGGCACAATACTAACTATCAGTTACTAGAATAAGGCCGTATCTTAAGTTAACTACAATAAACCATGTTTTAAAATGAATGAGATGATCAGTCAATGACTAGTCATATAAGCACTGGGAACTCTCAGCACTACTGGGGTCCAATTTTCTTTAAAAATAGCTTAAAATTTTAAGAGAAATACAGTTTAGAATATATACATGATGCAACAGCATCCACTTTGGTAAAGGAACGGTCTGACTTTCTGTACAGCTCTAGGGTTCACAGCTGGCTCAGTCTGTAACTGATCACGTATCAAGCACTGAAAAGAATTGCAGCTGTAGTCTGTTGATTTTGTTTTAGCTATCTAGTAAGGACATGAAAGATATATGTAAGGGTTACAAGGTATTAGTAACTGAGAGAATGTTTCAACCACATTCAATTAGCCTATCAATTTATTCTTTAAAAACACAAACTGAATTAAAAGACTTTTCCAGTGTCTGAGAAAACACTGCTATTTTCACTCATTTTATCTTTTGGCTTTCTTCTTATGCTACCATTACATTCTGTACATGAAGCCTGAAATTGAATGAACTATAAGAACATGCCTGTGAAAACTAAAACGCATTCTAAAGTTAGCATTTTAAATCTCTATCATAAGAACACAAATCACACTTTTTATTTAAAAAAACTAAAAGACTCAAAAAATAAATAGAAAATATCTTTGACAATCTTACTCAGTGGGCTATAATGGCCAAGAGTAGATCTCACTCGTCTAATGGATGGTGAAGGGTTGAGATAACCCATATTTCGATGATAGTCCATCAGCTGTTCAGAGCGCTTCATGCCAACTGTTGGTTTCACAGCTTCAAGCCGTTTCAATAAAGCCTTCACAAAAATATGAAAGTTAATACTGTAATGATCTGTCTGTCCCTTTAAAAGACACACCTTGGCCCCCCACCTGGTCAGCTGAGGCAAGGGGATCTTCTTCCCCTCCCAGTCTGAGCTCCCTTCCCTTCTCTCTTCGGAAGAGGTGGCTGCTGCCATGAGTCCTCCCTCCCTTCCTCTCCCTCCTCCCTCCCTTCCTCTCCCTCCTCCTTCCTTTTCCTTCCGTAACCCACTAAATAAATATCCAAGCTCTTTCTGCATGGCGTGCCTATCTGTCTCTGTCTTTCACCTGCTGTGGCTCCTTGTGGGACAGACTGCCCTGCCAAAGGTCAGCCGTGGTCTCCCCACCCCAGCCCTAAACCACCTGCAGTGTCCCAGTGTCACCACGTGGGGAACAGTGCTGTTTTATTTTTACTATTACAAATACTACATAAATACCAATAATTTCTAAGCGGTCAGATAGTCTATAACTTGAAATTCGCTAAGGAAAAACAGTGTTTAGTCACTCCACACATACCAGAAATGTTCTGACCTGGGGTGAAGAATATATGGCTACCCCAAATATTTGTCCACAGACCCACAGAGAAGTATAATCTCCCCTCTTCAAGGGCAACAGAAAAAAAGACTTTACAGAAAACCACAAACAAAGAGTGCAGAGTTGCGGAGCCCAGCCCTAATAGATACATCTACAAAACAAAGCTCAGGGAACACAGCTTGGGCTGGCAAGACTGTAAGAGCCAGAAGATCAGGGCATTTGCAGTGAGACTGTCTCCCCGCAATGTCCACTACACATGTAGATAGAGCCTCCCTAATATGAGCTCAACAAGAACAATAAATATACCAGAGTGGACAGGAAAAGTCCTTGAGGTCTCACCCTTACACAGAAACTGCAGGCAACTAAGGAATGCCGAGACTGGGTGAAATCATCTTCTTCAGGGGAAAAACACACTAACTGGTTATTCAATATCAAATGGTCAGCCCGAGAACATCCATACAAGTAGCATTATACAGACTGAGCAGGTTGTATTTAGAAATGTGCATGTGTGTGTGTATGTGTGTGTATACACAGTAATGAAATAAGAAGTCATTCTTATTTCATTACTCTATATTACTTATTCTCTCTATATGGATGGACTTGAAGGGTAGAATGGGAAGGGGTAAATGATATGATTATAATCTCAAAAAATAATTAAATATTAGTAATCCATTTTCAGAAAAACCAAGAGGTTTTTCCTAACATACACTGATCCCCCCGCTATGATGAAACAACATCTACAGCTTGAATGTAAGGTGTTTCCCTAAGAGGCCTGGTCCCTAGCTGGTGGAACTCTTGAGAAGTGGCTGGGCACTGGTTTCATCCATCTCATCTGACCTCATGCCCGGATGAACTACAATCGAAAGGACTACTAGAAAGCAATGGAAACTGTGGGAGCCTGGGCCTATAGGACTAAGCAGGCTGCTGTGAGCACCCTCTACGAAAGCTCTATCTTGCCCCTAGCCTCCTCTTCTGGCTGTCATGAAACAAGCAGCCTCCCTCCACCATGCCCTTCTACCATCATGTGTCTACCTGTCCTAAGTCCAAAAGCTATAATGCGAGTCAGTAATCCTTTCCTGTCCTAATTGTTAACCGCAGACATTGTCACAGGAGCCCACACACAGCCATCACAGACCTGCCAGTCTTTGGAAAGGGACTACAAGAGCAAACACAGGAAACTTGATTTCCTCGTATTAATGTCAGGCATAGGAGTTATTATGCTAAGAGTCCAAAGGTAAATCCTTGAAATCACCACCAGTTATCAAAGTTATGACAAGTTCTACCTATATACACTAGAGAGCAGCCATGCCTCACATAGAACACAAGGAAAGGCTGTGTGAGCACTGACCTCAAGCCCCATTCACACTTTCAATTTCGACTGCCTAGTTGTTTTCTGTACTTTTTCCTTTACATACTTAGGACTCTGAGTAAAGGTTACTACAGAAAAGAAGTGTTAAGAAGTTAGAAAACCAGTTACTAAAGAATACAAAGCCTTTTAGAGGATATACAAATCCATAGGCCAAAGCAGCATAGTTGCCAATAAGAAGGCATATTCTTTACTATGATTAAGTCTATGTAAATATTCCTAGTTTTATTTTTTTAAATATTTATTTTACATGTATGTTGATGTAAGAGGGTCTTCTGTTTTGTGTTGATTTCATTGGTTAAATAAAGAAACTGCCTTGGCTTTTTGCTAGGGCAGAAAATTAGGCAGAGAAAACAGAACAGGATGCTGGGTAGAAGGCAGTGAGGCAGACGCCATGAATCTCTGGCCCAAAATGGACATAGGTTAGGATCTTTCCCCCGGTAAGCCACAGCCTCATGGTGCTACACAGATTTAATGGAAATGGGTTAATCAAGATGTGAGAGTTAGCCAATAAGAGGCTAGAGCTAATGGGCCAGGCAGTGTTGAAATGAATACAGTTTCCGTGTAATTATTTTGGGTGTAAGCTAGCCGGGTGGGACAGAATAAAGGGCCTGTGCTCCTCTCAGGCAGTGGGACACAGCCCACTGTTCCTTTTAC
Organism: Microtus ochrogaster; assembly: GCF_000317375.1. Lineage (NCBI taxonomy): Eukaryota > Metazoa > Chordata > Mammalia > Rodentia > Cricetidae > Microtus > Microtus ochrogaster. Next base: position 19,533,442 of record NC_022032.1, on the reverse strand, counting down.
TACAGTATGTGAGTGTGCCTGCAGTGTATGTATTTACTGTTGCCTAAAGAGGCCTGAAGATGGCATCTGATCACCTGGAATTGAAGTTATAGGCAGTTGTGAGCCACCATGTGGCCGCTGGGAATGGAACCTGGGCCCTCTGCAAGTGCAGGAAGTGCTCTTAACAAACCATCTCTCCAGCCCCACTCAAAATTCAAAAGCTTTTGATTTTCAGAGGTCTTTGAGAAAGGAACATGGAATAAGACCAATACTTGGGAACTGTGTGGAGGTTCAAAAAAAGTGAGCCCATTTCCACCTTGTCTGAAGGTCAGAGAGGTTGAGGCTGCTGGAAATAGTTAACAACAGGGCTAAGCTTCCAGTCCTAGGGTGTGGTTACTTAGTCCTTTTGACGTTAAGGTGGTCCAGACAGTTGGGTCCACTCCACCCTGACCAATGGTCAGGATATTCAAGCATAAGGAGGTTTGACCTTGGGAGTGGCTGCCTTCAGGGTCTAAGCTGGGTTCACTGTCCAAAGAACAGAATGCTAATGACCTGATGTCTCTAAGTATTGAGGCGAATATCTGTTCTAGCTGTCCTTTGTGTCACAGTACAGCAGTCTTTTGTCTTCTTCCCTGTCATATTGGGGCATGAAAGTGTATGGAAAATTAACAGGGGATTTCAGTTTTCACTGGAATTCCCTCCTGCTACTATCCTATGTTTCTGTTTTATTATTTTTACTTGCGTCTTCGTTCTCGTTCCTGTTTTTCTACTCCCCATGCCCCTGCCCTGGTAAGTGGTATTTTTGTCGAAGCTGGTCTCCAACAGAACTGATTCGCAGTTCTGTTTTACTCGTTCCTTAAAACATACGACTCTTTCTGGTGCAAACTGATTTTTATCTTAAGTCTATCCATAGCACTAAGACATTTATGAAATCAGTCTCACGAGTGAGGACAAGTTTTCTTCCCAATCATTTTCTCCCCAGCTTAAGCACACCACTCAATGTGTAGCATTTACAGCGTCACTGTACCCCTTTCCAGACACTTCCTCAGCCTAATGCTTTGCTCACAGCAGTTCCCCTTCCGCCCTCTGATTCCAAGTTCCATCACCAACCAGCATTGTCAACATTTCTGAGCCATTCTGAAGAAGGCAGAAACGGTATTTGGAGGACCCAGCCATGACAAGCTCAACAGAGGCCTGACTCTCAATAGTGTACCCTTAAGGCAACACCTGGTTCCAATTAAGACCACAAACTGAGACCACCCAGGCACCACCCAGAACAGGCCATCCAAAGGAAATTGTTAATGTTCCAACCATTGTAGATGGGATCACCTGCCAGCACACAACCACTGCTTTTTATACTAGGACACTCCTAGACAAATGTCAGCCAATCAGGGGTCCTGAACCTTAGAAATCCCTCACTCCCACCTTTGCTACTACAAAAACCCAACCCAAACTGAGCTAGGACTCTCTGACCACTCCAATACAATGGACATATAGAGAGTCCGAGTTTGTAAACTTGTAAAGATTGCTCTTTGGGCTGAAGAGGGAGGGGGACTTGATTGGGGGAGAGGGAGGGAAATGGGAGGCGGTGGCGGGGAAGAGACAGAAATCTTTAATAAATAAATAAATTTTAAAAAAAAGAAAAAAAGAGAATTTTACATACAGGACTGGGTCTCTTGGTTGGTTTTGGGAGGACTCTGTGATCTGGGCATAACAATAATAAACTAAGCCAAAATATTCATGGGAAGCATTGTTCAGAGAAGAGAGGAACGAAGTACTGTTAGAAATCCAAGCGTGTGACTGACACATGAAGTAGATATAACCACAACTTCACTGCTGTCAGCCGGTGGGATGGGTCCTCTGTTCCCTTCAGAAGCCAGAAAAGCAGCCACTCCCTAGTGTAGTCTTACCAGCTACAATTTTTTTTTGTTGCGCTCAGTTGGCTATGGCTCTGTTCCATCTGAATGTAGTTTCTATACACTTTCTAAAATAACACAGCATCTTTCTTTGTAGACAGAGGAGCTGTACAGTAGCTGCCAAATTCTCCTAAAATGATGTTCTTGCACAACAAAATTCGTAGGCATTATGTTTTCAAAGCATTTTACTGGAAAAGATAAATTTCTAATAATCTTGACATTTTCAGTTAATCTGCTAATATTGTGTGTGTACATATATATGTGTGTATTTTTTTCTTCCTTTTTTTCTAGCACAGAAACAATGTTGGTTGGGGAATATAGCTCATCCTGAGTCCTTTGCAGCAAAGTCAAGCGTTTTTTGTTTTGTTTTTGAGACAGGGTTTTCCTATAGTTTTGGAGCCTGTCCTGGAACTAGCTCTTGTAGACCAGGCTGGCCTCAAACTCACAGAGATCCGCCTGCCTCTGCCTAGCGCTGGAATTAAAAGCTTGTGCCACCACTGCCTGGCTTCAATTGTTCTTAACTTCTAAATTTAGCATGTACAAAGAACCTGAAGCTAGGACTGCTGGGGATTCATTAGACCATGTATGGGAAAATTCCTGATTTCATGAATTTATTCACCTAGTTGGATGAACTCTTTAAATCTTAAGAAAATTTCAGTGCTTATCTACCAGAGGTAAAACACTATAAAAATAATGATGAATATTAAAATTTAAAGTAATTTTCCAATAAAGTTTAAAAAAGCCTCATAAAACTACAACTCATTCTGTACTCTGATAGGCCACTTGTGCAGAAACTTAGGGACATGAGAGAAAACATACAACTTTCCAAATCTCATGAGACTTTAAAAGAACGTTATAACACTGTAGCAGAGTGACAAAAGAGATAAGCATCTAAAAGACTTGAAAAAGTGGAAGGGGAAGAAGTACAGGGTACTAAAATAAACTTAAGTAGGAGGGTAAGTTTTAGTGTTCTATATGACAGTAGGAGGACTATCATTTATAAAAGAACTGGAAGAGAGTTTAGAGGCCTAGATTACAAAGAAATTTCTTTAAAGAGAACGAAATTCTACTTATTCTAATTTAATCATTATGTACTCCATGCATAATTACATGCTAACAATTACCTGCAACGAGACTGGAGGCTTACAGTGTAGTGTAGGCGCTGACTGTTTCCTAGTCAAACTATTTGGTAGGCATGTTAGGGCCAGAATAAAAGTGAAAGAACATACAGCACCCGTAACAGTACCCATACACTACTTGAAATCTGTAAGAATTTTGTTAGCATTCACATTGCTTTGTACAGTTTTCTAATTGCCCAACATACAAGAATATATCATCTTCAGGCTAGGTTATAAATTATATAACAATCAGCAGTATTTCACATTTTTCTACTGCTTTATAGGAAATAAGACATTACTACCGTTTAATAATCAAAATGATAAGAATAGTTCTTTAAAATCTAAATTATGGTTCATAAAACCGTAAGACGGCCATTCAAACCAGACTCCATGAAATTCAAAATAATTTCTCCAAAACTTTTCTTGAGAAAGTTGTATTTTTTTAAATTACATCTATCAAGGCAAATGGTGTTTTCTTATATATACACATTATAAAATGAATAGTTACACTAGTCAACACACCAGCTCACAGTAACCATTTGTGTGTGAAAATTATAGTCTACTACACTGTCTACCAGGTTTCAGGTATGCAAGCTAAGAAAGTTCTGGAGACCTACTGTAAGTAGTGACAGGTGGTACTTCTGCTTTCTGTTTGCCACGGAAGGATAAGGGGTAAAGTTCCAGTGAGTAAACACATTACAGAAGAGTATGTGTATCTGATTCCAGGGTACCATGTGCTAAAACTATAGTGATTTAACTAATCAGGAAACTAGGAAATTTTTAGTATTTTCTTTTTCTTTGTTTTGTTTTTTTTTGAGAAAGGGGTTCTCTGTGCAGCACCGGCTGTCCTGAAACTCGCTCTGTAGACCAGGATGCCTTGAGCTCACTGAGACTTGTCAACTTTTACCTTCTGCAGTATTTTCCTTAGTACACACTAAGAGACAGACATGGTTAACTTCTAGACTTGCAAATTACCACAGTTTATGCACATGTTATCTATGCCTGCATTTATGTAAATAAACTTGAAAAGTGGGCTATACTTAATTTTCTGTTCGTTGTACTTACAAGTCAGTACAAATACAATTGTTCTGATGACTAAAAGATGTGTTACTTACCAAATTTTCTCTTTCAATCCTTTGTTGTTCCCTCTGTCTGTTGAGAGCACTATGATATAACTTAGGGGGATGGCCAATCGATCTTCCGGGAATTGTACTTTTGCTTCCTGGTTTTTCAGCCTGTCTTGACAGTTCTTTCAGAAGCCTCTGATTTTCCCGATCGATCTGTCTCACCTCTTCTCTTGTGAAAGAGTAGTTTTTCCTGGGCATTACAGAAGGCTGCTCAAAGTGATGTTTTTGTGGTCCCTTTTTATCTAACTGCAGAAAAGCTGCAGAAGTAAACAAAAAAAGTGAAAGTGGCTAAGCAAAGTAGCTATGATGGCACATACTTTAATTCTTAAAAGTATAATCTAATAATCTAAGTTAATAGAAGGTATGAAATGAGCTAATGGCTTATTTGTGTAGCTTAGAGTTCTATGTTCTAACTGTGGGCATAAGCTGGTGCACACTAGAGTACTGGCGGTGTCTGCGATGCCAGCTCTTAAGCAGCTGATTCACACAAGCTTTTCTTGCCACACCAGCTTTAACAGCTAGGGACTTTAGGAGCCTCTGCATTGTGTGCTCTGATACAATAATTCAGGTACTCTTTTTGTTAATGGGAGGGCATAATTTTACAGTAACAACAGATGTTCTTGGCAATGACTGAGGGAAACAATGGCAAAAATTCAGACCAGTTAGAATTAACAGCTTAATCTGAAAGTATTACACCATGAAAGCCATAGTTTTAATATTGTTATAGTACTTCTGCTGTGAATGCCAAACATTTTATTTTGTATTAAGTATAAGCTGAAATGAACACATTAGATAAAAGATATTTCTAGCCAAGAAAAAAAATTGCACACTATGATTACCAAATGATTTTTGTTGGGTGGTGGTGGGAACTGAACCCGGGGTCTTGTCCATTCTAGCCAAGCACGGTACTACTGAGCTACGTCCTCTGCCTGAAAAGAATTTTTAACAACATGCTTAAAAAATTGTTATAAAAAGTTTCAGTAAGCATGACTATTACAACCCACTTGTGAAATGCTTCTAAAACCACCGAGTTTGGTGACCGTTCCTACTTCACCATATTCTAAAGTAGTAATATATTTTATCAGATTAACAAGTTTAGTTTTGTTTTGGTTTCATATTTTTAAGAGTTAAGAAAACAACCCATACTATTCTGTGTGTGCATGATCCGTGTTCTCTGGGGGCATGCCAGTGTGCACATGGAGGCCAGAGACACCCTGTGGACGTGGCTCTCTCCTTCCACATCCACGTACATTCCAGGGACTGAACTCGAGTTGTCTGTCTTGTTCAGAAGTGCCCGACAATGCCTACTTGTTATCTCCACAGCTCTTAAAACAGTATCTTTTTAAAGTAATGTTGCTACTTGACTATACACGATTTCTTTTTACATGTCTAGTCTAGCATCTTACTCTGCTAGACAGTGATGTAAACAGAAGAGGTATTTTTAACCTCCATTTTACAATGAGTTTAATCCAATCACTTGGGCAAGTGAGAAAAAAGCAGTAATTTTATTTCTTATATTTATACCAAAGACTACAAAGACTACTGAAGATTATAGAAACAAACAAAACAGATAAAGCAGTAGCTTCCTCAAGAAAAACCAAGGAATTGATAGTTGATAATTAGTGAATGGTAGCTGAAAACCACACCAATGACAAACTTGAGTGACAGACACATGTTCTCAAAGTTTCACATACACTATACATATCAAATTACCTTCCAATACCTATGTTTATATCTGAAAAGGTTTCTAGATTAATTTAGTTATGTTGAGACATACTATTTTAAGGTGTGTGACTTTGTTTATGCTGCATTTGCTATCCCTGTGAACTGGGATTCTTTGCCTGTCTAAAACACCTGATGGTCCAAATAAAGAGCTGACCAGCCAATAGCAAGGCGGGAACAAGCACAGGTGGAGCTGGCAGACAGAGGGTAAATGAAAGGAGAAGTGGGGGAGAACAGGAGAGGAGGACACCAGGGGCCAGTCCCCCAGCCAGCCACATGTCGAGAGTGACAGTAAGATAGATATACAGAAGAAAAGGGAAAAGCTCAGAAGCAAAATGTAGATGGGATAATTTAAGAAAAGCTGGCAAGTAACAAGCCAAGCTATGGCCATTCATAATTAAATAAGAATAAGTCTCCGTGTGTGATTTATTTGGGAGCTGGATGGTAGCCCTCCCAAAAGTCAAAAGAGTAAAACATCACACAATATATCTATATATGAAATTCTATAGAATCTCATTCTAAAGGAAATTAAGCTACATTTCCTAATGACACTTTTTTAAAAGTAAAATAAATAAATAAATAAATAGTTTACCTCATTAAACAATCAAACAACAGCCTCCAAAGGGCAGTATTTAAACTTTTCCTTCATTGAAAACCACAAAACAAGGTACTTATTTACTGAAAACAGGTATTACTATGACATTTTTAAAAAGTGACTCCATGCTGACATAAAAAATATGATCCAATTCTTCTAAATAAAAACATTTAAAAATAAGTTTGAACAAATTCCTTATTTAAGAAATATAAATATTGCAAGTGGGAAAAAAGGAATATAGATATGTAGATGCATCTATCTAAACTTACATATTTACAAATAGTTTTCTCCGAAATTTTCCTTTGAGAAGCAATGCCATACAAGCTCTACGCGTAGCTCTGGGTCTGACTCCTAGTGTCTCACAAAACTGGGTGGCACGTGCTGTAGTGCAATCTGATTCTAGCACTGGGAGGTGGAGGCAGAAGAATTGGAAGTTCAAGGCCATTCTCAGCTACTAGTGAGTTCTAGGCTAGTCTGAAATACATGAACCCATCTCAAAATAACAAAATTAAAATCTGTTCTGTAGACAGTCATGATCTCTACAGAAAAACCCACTATACTTATTTTATATCAGATCCAAATTTACAAGATTAAAAAAAGATTTATATATTTTATGTATATGGTCAGGTCCCAAGACAGATGACTGTGAGCCGCATGTGGTTGCTGGAAGAGCAACTAGTGCTCTTATCTGTTGAGCCTTCTCTCCGGCCCTACAAGATGTCTTATCTGCCTGCCAATTAAAAACTTGCTAGATGAGAAATTTTGTGACATTATTTTGTGTTCCCCTCCTTTGGATTTTTGTAGGCTTCTTATAGCTCTGACCAACAGAGTACTGTCAAAATGGTAAGTTTTAATTCATTTTAAATATAAAATTTTTTCCTTTTTTTGTTTTTTTGAGACAGAATTTCTCTGTATGTACCTTTAATATAAATTTTTAAAGATTCATTTTATTTTTATTTTTTTAATTTTATTTATGAGTATGGGTGTTATGCCTGGTAGGTACCCTGGGAGGCTGGAAGAGAGTGTCAGATTCTCTGGAACTGGAGTTACAGATGGCTGTGAGCTGCCATACAGGTGCTAGGAATCAAATCCATGTACTCTTAAAGAGCAGCCAGTACTCTTAGCCATTGAATCATCTCTAATCCCTAAGATTAATTTTATTTATGTATATGTGTATGTGTGTGTGTTTGCCACATGCATGCAGGTACCCTTAAAGTCTAGCAGAAGTGTAACAGTCCCTGAAGGTGTAGTTACAGGAGGAAGTGAGCTCCCTGATATGAGATCTAGGCCCAGTTTGTGACTTTCAAGCCTAGGGGCTCTGTACACACACACACACACACACACACTTTGTTTGCAGGAATACTTGTGCCTAGAGCTACACATACCTGATAGTAACTTGAGGTTGTCATATGTGAGACCCCAGATCATTAAAAGGAAGCCACATACAGAAACTTCCATCGTATCAGTTAAGACATCTGAGTTGTTGCTTCATACAACTTGAGTTTTGTGATTTGTTATCAGAGCAACAGGTACTAGTACAAGGAAATGAAATTCTACTATGACAAGCCCAAAGTTCATGGCTCGAGGTGTGAAACCTGATGGCAGTTAAGAGCTAGAGGAGCCTGGAGAAAGATGTTAGTAGGGGCTGGAGAGGGGGCTCCATGTTTCAGAGCACTTGCTGCTTTTGCAGGACAGGTCTGGTTATCAGCTGTGGGCTCACAACTATCTGTAACTCCAGTTCTAGGGGATCCAAGCCCCTCTTCTGGACTCCTCTGAGATCTGCATGCACATGTTGCACGCACACATCTGCTTACATACATAAAATGAATCTAAAAAACAAAGGGTTGTTGATGAAGTCAGAGAAAGAACTGACCGATTGTTTAGCAGCATTGTTATGGGGACAAGGAAGATGGGAAAAATTCCTACTGGTGGATTTGGGCTAAGATATTCAAGCAGGACATTGAAAATACAATGGCTTACATTATCCATATAAGACAGGATAGACAAATACAATCTAAAACCAGGAATTGATCAGTTTTCAAAGAAAATACAGAAGCGATGTAAGAGCCAGGACTTACAGGGTTCAGAATAAAACAATTACTCATCCCTTACCTCCCCCAATAGAAGAAGCTCAAGGTACCCAAAGTCTACTCACTGAACCACACCTCTGGAATCTTGCCTGGACCTGGACCGCTGGAAAAGGGAATGCATTTTATATATGGGAGAAACAAGTAGTAGTTGAGATTTTGAAGCTATTTCTATAATTTGACATTTATCTCATTAAGAGGTAGGGCTAGGTTGATGATGCCTCTCAGAAGGTAAGGGTGCTTGTCTAGGGTGCCTGAAACCCTGGTTTCATGGTTAGCACCACATAATACTTTGGCATGGTAGTATATGCTTGTGATCCTAGCTCTGGGGGGCAGAGGGAAGATAGACAGTCTCGGCCATCCTCAGCTACAGCCTGGGTTATATGAGACCGTGTCTTAAGAAACAAAAACAAAAAAGGCAGGGTCTATGTCCCACCACTTTAAGTTTGGGAAGCTTATAACCATTTCTACCAACACAAGGTATAGGGGTCCATGCTTATAATCCCAGCAACTGGGCGGCAGAGACAGGAGGATTACTACAAGTTCAAAGCTAGCCTCGATCTATATAGCAAGTTTTAGGCTGGTCAAGTCTCAAACTAAGACTGTATCTAAAAGAAACCAAGCAAACATAAAGGGATGCTACATGACTCTAGAAGCTAAGACATAAATAGTTCTGGGACTTGTGTATTATTTTCTGGAACGCTCTGCTTGGAACCCTGAGTACCAAGAAGTCTAATTATCGTGAGGCCACCATCTTTGAAGAAGCTAGGCCTCTATGAGGAGACCTAGCCACAGAAAAACTATGACTGAGTTCTTGTGTTTGGTCCAAGTCCAGGTACCTGGCGTGGGTAAACAAGCACTCAGGCAATTCTGCCCCAAGGCCCAGTCACCCCTACTTTTCAGTCTCTCTATCCTACAAGAACTGCGGTAATCTCTTCAGTAGCAATACTTACTGCTTCTTTTCTTTTCTTACATTAAAAACAAATGTATACCAGAGCCAGTACCTGTGAATCAAGGGCAGCCCACATACACAGTTACACTTTTAAAAACTACTTTCTGATTATTCGGTCTGATTTTGAGTCCTCCTTGGTAGCTTGATCTTTATCAATTTATTGTCCAGTTCTGTTTTGCTATATATATAATTTGCTAGTATCATATGTACATATTACTATATCAATATTAGTAATATGTACTTAGTGTACATGGCTTATGTATTAATATAAATACCCCCTCTGTCCCCTTTAGCACCTTTCACAACTTGAAATCTATTTTTATACTAATAGGGCTGATGCTTCTATTTCCTCTTTTTAAAGGAGACATACCTGACATCTCTTCCAAACTTCTTTTTTCATTCTTCCTATTACTATTAAATGCCTTTTGGATTGAATTTTTGTTGATTTATTCTCTTCCAGTATAACTGGTATTTATGGAGTATTACAGTTACCATAACAGACAGTATCTAAAGAATTAGTGTTTTCCCTTTTTGACTGTAGCAAAACAGAAAAAGTCCAAAATTTATCAGGTTATATTTAGATGTACTCTTTGTTCAGTGATAGTACAACTCATTCTCTATAATGCTGTATGTTGGAAAACTAGAACTTATAATCATAAAAAAGTAAAAAGTAAAAAAAAAAAACAACCCTCAGTCTTTCTCCCCTTTGTCTAGACCCTGGAAATGACAATTCTGTCTCCGTGATGTTGACTAGGCTAAAAGGAATCACAAGAATTGTCTGTATGGGTATGTATGTGCTCATGCATCTGCAGGGGTGCGTGTTCATGTGCATGTGTAGGCAAAGGGTCAGCCTGCGGGCTCATTTATTAGGAGCTGCCCACAGTGGGTTTTTGGGACAGGCTCTCTTGCTGAGGCCTGGAGCTCACTGATTTAGGGTAGGCTGGCTGGCCAGTGAGCCCCAGGGCACCTCTTGTTTCTCTCCCCCGTGCTGACTGTTCCACAGAGCACCATGCCTGCCTTTCCAAATGGCTGGGAGAGCTCAGCGAGGGCTTTAGAGAGCTGCTGGCCTGCAGCGGTTCACCTAAGTTTTCGCTTGTTCCAGCCTCCCCCACACTGCAGTGCAGACCAGATAATGCTTCATTTTCAAGACTGAGTTAATATTCCTCGTTTCATTTTTTAACACAACCCCAATGTCTTCTAAATTACAATCTTTTACTTATATTGTTCAGCCTCCCTTCCTACAATTTTTAAGTACAGCCCCATTTTTTTTCTTTTTTAAAAGATTAAGTTAAAAATATTTTCTCAAAGATTTTCTCCAAACTTCAGAATATAACGACTACTACAGTAATAATTTCTAGTTCCAGTTTTTTTTTAGGAGTTCTTAAACTTTTTTGTTTTGGATCCTAAAGGTTGAGGCATCCAAATACCTCCATGGGCTAATATCTACCAATATTTAATATGTAAAAACTCAACAGAACAAAAAAAAATAAACCAAAACTAAAGATATTTACCCGTTCCCCTGTCAGTAACAATAAACTAATTAAATGTCAACATAATATTTCTATTAAAAAATAAAAGAGTCTGTAAGATGGCACAAAAGATAAAGGCTCTTGATGCTGAGCCTGAAAAACTGGGTTTGGTCCACTGGACCCACATAGTAGAAGGAGTGAACCGACTCCCACAAATTGTCCTCCGGCCTAAACACACTTGCTCTGGCACATGTGCCCCTATACCTACACATGCTGGTACACACATACATTAAAATAAAAGTTTGTGGAAGAGTTTAACAGCTGTATCCATTTTAAATGCCTAGCTTACGACAGACGCTGGTTTCTCCCTGCTGCTTCTGCACCGTGTGCTGTCACTGTCATGCAGCTCCTCAAAGAGAATGTATAAAGCCAAGGCAAGGTTACTTTTATTAGTTATAATAGCTTTGTCCTCATAGATCTCTAAAAAATCATTAGCCGGGCTGGAGAGATGGCTCAGAGGTTAAGAGCACTGACTGTTCTTCCAGAGGTCCTGAGTTCAATTCCCAGCAACCACATGGTGGCTCACAACCATCTGTAATGAGATCTGGTGCCCTCTTCCGGCATGCAAGCATACATGGAAGGAATGTTGTATACATAATAAATAAATCTTAAAAAAATCATTAGCCTTGCTTAAAAATGAATCAATTCTCAGTAATAGGGTTATCATAATGATGAAGGCCCTCTGTTGCCTTCAGTTTTTCTCAAATGCTTGGTAATACAAGGTAATGTGTTTGAGGTCTTCACAATGCCAATCTGCCCATAACAAAGAGATGAAACTGTACTGCCAGGCAAGGCGTGCTGGAAGTTGATCACATCAGAATAGGCCTCCTCTCTCTTGACAGCAATGGGTCTGTAGAGCATTTCCCTTAATGCCCTCCATAATACCCACACAGATACCTTAGTGAAAGAAAAACTGTAACTGGTTTCTTCACTATCAATGCTTCCTCAGAATCAACTCTTCCTCTTATAATTTCCTTCTCAAAAGTAGAGATAAAATTTAAAGTTATAAATTTCTAAAATGTTTTTACTTTGCCCTTTCAGAGTCCTTCAAAAGTGATCCAATTTTATATACATGAAGTATGAAATGTATATTTAATCCAGTTCATTCAGCTCCTTAAATGTTTACCAAACATATCAGACTCATGATATAATCTTGTATCAAAATGTGTTTACTGCTCCATTTTCTAAGTCTCTCAATGCTTAGTCAAGGATTTCTATTCCAAGGTTAAATATCTAATTCCAAGACAGTATTTGGACATTGTGAGGAATGGGACTTCCCCAAGTCAACCTCCTTATAGAGCTGAAATTGTACTAATCTCTCAAGGTGTGTTAAAATTATGTTTCTAGTACCAGGCCACACTGATCTATTAGTTTTCGGTGAACAGCACAACTCTCAGTCTAGACTGGACTCTTACAATTATATCAAGTACCACAGCCTATAAAGAGTTACTGTTTAGTTCATGAACATGTCAATAACACCAAAGCCTAAAGCTTTGTGCTTCAGTTCCCAGAATCTCATCTACTTCACTAAGTGCCCAATTCAATACTGTTTCACCATTCCACTGACTACACTGAGGTATTTGTATATACCCTTTTATTAATCTTTATTAATATCTATTTATATTCAGTAAGCAACAATCTTACTAACCACTATTTTACACTGTTTACTACATGGCAATTTGTGAATTTTTTTTACTCAAAACTCATTACAGGAAATGGTAAGTTCTTCTCTTGAAAATGTTTACATTGGGAGGACACAGTGTGCTGAACTCCAGTCTCAGCTGTTTGCTGTCAGGATCATGTTCTACTAGAAGATTTTAAACACGTTCTGCATTGGCGTGATCATCTTTCCTACATTAAGGGGATTGATCTTGCAAGCAGAGAACACTATGGAACAAACAGATGAGTCAAAGCAGCCTAGAAAAGCCCGTCTGGGGAATGTGAAAGTGATGGAGTATAAGATGAACAAAGAAAGGCACAAGTGGGGATCAACTGTATCAAGCCCAAGGTTTAGGTGCATGGTGGAAAATACAGAAAAGTTTCGAGGATCTGAAAAGCTTCATGCTGTAAACTGAGCATGAATAATAATTTTGGAAAACTAAAGATGTTGCTTATACAACTGAAAAATAGTTTGCAATGTTTTACTATAAAGACTTTCTTGGAGGACTATTATTCATGGAGTCCACCAGTAAATATTCTACTTAGCAAAATGTCCCCTTTGTTCCTCTGCCTTTGTTACAAGACTTTAACTCCAGCCCTCAGAATTCAGAAGCAGGAGGATCATAAAAGCTCATGGCCAGCCTAGGCTATACAGACCCTGTCACAACAAAAGGCCAGAAGAGCTACTGCAAGTTTCTTACAGCAGGACTTGCCACTATACAGAGAAAAACTGGATTTTGCTTCTACATTTCATACTGAAAATTTTCCATGGTATTTTAACTGTAATTGTGGAAAGTGCTCAGGAATTGGGGGATGGTAATCATTGTTCTTACTTAAAAACTAGGTATATATAGATTCTTAGCATCCAGCTCAGTTTTAGAATAAGTTTATATGGTAAGAAGGACGCTGTATCTATTTTTTTCAGGGTTCTTTATTTTTGTATGTATGGGTGTTTGCCCACAATGTATGTACATGCACCACGTATATGCAGTTCCTAACAATGCCAGAAGAGGGTGCTGGATCTCCTGGAACTGTAGATAGAGATGGTTATGAACATATGATCATGGGTGTGTTGGGAACCAAACCTAGGTCCTCTGGCAAGAGCAGCAAGTGCTTTTAATCACTGAGCCATCTCTCCAGCTCTTGTTTCTCAACTGTTTTTGTTGTCACACACATCATAGTATGCGTGGAGAAAACAGATAGGAACTATGATCCTCCAGGAAGTAGAGATGCAATCAGCACTGGCAGGGTTAATTGTTTAGCTGTCTGGGTTCTACTTTTACCATATACATTTGAATGAGATTCTAGGGTGATCTATACACACCCTGAAGTCCGAGGAACTGCAGTGAACAAACCTAATTGCCCCACTTTGCACCTATTTCTACCTTCTTCCTCCGTCATAGACCTTGGGCCTTCCAGTTGCCTGCCCTAACTCCAGCAGGAGTGTGATTGGCTTTGGGTATCTCTCCCCTGGTCAATGACTGGTTCAGGAATGAAGAGTGTAACTAAGTCAATTTGTGAAAACAGAACTAAGTGCGCATTGTCTGGAGATCCTTCTTTAAAAGATTCTTGCACTCCGAGAGCTAGAGGAAGTGTTTCTCTGGACACTGCCATGTCTGAAGGTGAACGGTGTAAACCAGGGCAGATGCTTACTGCTAGCTCAAGAATAAAGACAGAACTGCCTCAGAAGAGTGGTAGCATTCTGAGTTTGAGAGGAATTGAAAACTAGTCCAAATTTCTGGACCTAATTGATTATCTTTGCAATTATCTGACAATTCAAATAATATTCAAAGTGTCTTATAACATAATAGAATATATCTGGCAAGTTATTACAATGTCAATTATCTCAAAGACATTGACTACAAAAATCCATGCACATTTATAGCATATATGTTTAGTTTCTAATATTCAAACTTAATATACAGAATTTCAAAAATTACCTTTCAGCATATGATTAAGGTCCATGGTGTCATGTAAGACTTTCTGTTTGGATCTATGGTCTAGATTTGCATCGAACACTGATGATTTTGGAGCAAAATTCTGCCCTTGCTTTTCTTTCCTTCTGGCTGATTTCAGAGGTCTTGGCTCATGTTTTAAAGGCTCCACATCCTCATACACATCCCGGCTCACATTTTCTTGCCTTTTAACTTTTACTTTCTGATCATGTGACGTGCCTAGTTCAAACGACTGGATAGGGCTGATGTCTGGCGTTGACAAAGGAGTTACGTCTGTTATAGCATCCTCTGATTCCTCATTGTAGTTACCAGCTTTTGGTTTAGCACTTGCAGGCTGTGTACTCACTGATTTTCTTCCTGATTTACACCTCTGTTTTGGTGACGAGAGGGTTACACCAGAAGCATGTTTCCTTGATGATGAGCGTGAATCAGATTTATGGGTTTCGGATCCTGTATCTGAGCAGTCTGAACTTGACCTTGAAGATGAGGAAGACAAAGAAGAGGAGGAACTGATTTTGGAATACTTTTTATTTGCGTTTTTTTTTAAGTTGTTGGAGGGCTTAGCTGACTTGGCCCTCACATGGAATTTTTTCCCATCGTCACTGCTTTCCTCTCCATCTGTGTAGTAATCATCCTCACCTTTTACAATTTTAGGAATTCTATTTGCAACAGACAAGTGTAATTTATGTCCTTTTGCATCATCACACGATTTTTTTGATCTTGAAGAAGCAGTCGACAACGAGGAACTTCTTGATTGTGTAGGATCATTTTCTACATGGTATTCCTTTGAGGAAACTTTTGCTTTTCTTTCATTTCCTTTCTGAGTAAGGTAATTTTCCTTTGTTTTGATTCCAAGTTCCAAGTTCACATTTTCGGTATCATTATCTATTCTCTCTTTAAGGTCATCATCTTGTATTTCAAATTTCAAGTTTACATTTTTGGTGTCCTTATCTATTCTTTCCTTAAGGTCATCATTTTGCTTGTCAAAAACTAAATTACTGTCACACTTTTTTGCATCTTCAAAATCACTGTCAAAGAAAGAATGGTCCACTTCACCTTCTGATATATCTCCATATCGATCCATGATGTCAAAAGTATATCTGAAAAGAAACGTTCAACCATCAGACCGGAGTAATTTCTAAATATGTTTTATTTTTATTTTCCAAAATGAGAAATGTTGGCAGTACAAAAAGAGAACTATCGGCTAGGCAGTGGTGGTGCACATCTTTAATTCCAGCACTTAGGAGGCAGAGGCAGACAGATCTCTGTGAGTTCAAAGCCAGCCCAGTTACAGGACAGCCAAGGCTACACAAAGACATCCTGTCTCAAAAAGCCTCCATCAAGAAAGAGAGAGAACTATTAAAAATAAAAGAAGTTTGTGAGGTCATTATGGGGTCCTTGGGATTATACCAATAGTCTCAGAGCTCACAAGAAAACAAGAGATCATTGGGGAAGGCATATCACAAACAGCAGTATCTTAGCCCAAATGAAACCTCCCTTCTGCACAGTATAAATTAGAGTTTAAATGAGGAAAGACAGGCTTTTAGCCATTTATTTATTTTGTCACTAGGACAAAACACCAAAACAAAACAACTCAAGGAACTATTTATTTTAGCTCATGATTTGCTCCTCCACGGAGCCAAGAAGCAGAGCAAAGGTACACGACAGGCCCTTCCATGACACCCCCAGTCAGTCATCTCCTTACTTTCATCAGGCGTCATTCTTCAATTGCTACCACCAACCCAACAAATCCATTGTTAGGGAAAAGCTCTGCTGATTGAACTGTCCCTGGACGTGGCCTCACAGACACACTCAGGTGTGCTTTGTTAATCTCTCCCAGGCATCTCTCAATCAAATCACACTGCTAATCACGGTTAATCATCATAGTTGATACTAGCATCAGCTAAGCCACTTCAATCACCAATTAATCTGATGGTAATAATGTGACATAAATCAGTGAGCTTCAGCATTTTACTACTTGCTGATCACCCTATTCTGTTCTCTTACTGCAGATATTGAATCGAAGCACACAGAGCTGTGACTTCTATTAAATTCTCTAGCCCCCCCTTATTCTCATTGAGCAAGAGAAATCCCCAAGATACAAAAACAGGCTATACAGGTGGCTTCCAAATAAATTTCTGAGTATTTGATCACAAGCTATAATGTAATGCACGAAATACCACCACAGACTATACATGACTCACTGCATCAAAGGGGGTCTGGTATGAGACACTTTGCAACTGTTGGTCATCTGTCTAAGATCAAAAAACACATGAAATTCAACATCAGAGGAAATAAATTAACTTCTAAATAGACATTGTTTGTATGGAGTAAGGACACTGTTTTGTTACTTAAATTACTGGATGTATAGGCTTATGCACATAAACAATGATTTTAAAAGTTCAGGTAAAATATCTTACTACCCCAACCCAATCAGACTAAACTGAAAAGATTACTATAAAGCTATAGTCTTTACAAAGTATTTCTTCACTCTGTTATCATGGTGACCTAAAAGCAGTATAGTGTTATTAGTGATAATCTTAGTTTAGTCTTCAGTTTCCAATCCTACCCTCCATTAAAAACAAACCCCGCAAAAACGTAAAAGGAAGAAGTTGTAGAGTCAATTCAATGAATAAGAGCACTTAGTGCTCTTTCAGAGGACCCAGATTCTCAGCACCCACGTGATGGTTGTAATTCTAGTACAGGGAGATCCATATCCTCTTCTGGCCTCCACAGACACTGGGCACTAGGCATACACATGGTGCACACACATGCCTTCAATCAAAATACCCAGTCACATACACACATAAATAACAAGACAAAGAGTCCCTGGCAGCTGATGTTATTACTGGAAGCAAAGAATCAGCATCTTACCGTAGCCTTTGAACTGTTAGCATAATAATCAGATAAGCCTGTAGTAATGGTAATGAAACCAAGGAGACAGTTAGTTTGCTCTTGTGAAAGAAAACTTAACACGCAGCTTAAGGGAGGTTGGTTCATGATCCAGCACAAAAAGGGAGGATGCAAAGCAGAGCTGCACATCTCATGGTAGAAAGAAAGCAAAGAGGCTGCAGCTGTAGGCTCTCCCCTCTCGCATTCCATCAGGGTCAATCCTTTAAGCCAGTGGGATGCTACTACCCACATGCATGATGATTCCCCTCCCCCCCAACCACCTCCAGAATGTCCTCACAATTACATTCTGAGGTATTTTTTAAAACTAATCTAGGCACTTATCAACTCAATTAAATTGATAAGTTCAACCATCTCAAAATTTAAAAGGGCTGACACTGTACAAGTTCAGTGTTTCAAGTTCATATATATATGAAAACTTCAGCAGGAACTCTTAAGCCCACAATAAAATTAAAAAATGGACAAATAAGTGTTATATTGAAAAACAGACATACAAACGTTTCGATTATTAATAAGGAGCCAACCAGGCAAGCAGGTACAAATTTAAATTATAATTAATTCCAGCACAGTAAATTGGGCACTAGAAGATTATGTAATGTGTATCTACAGAAGACAGGACACACTGAATAAATTATATTTACTATTGCGTGGCCCTACAGCCCAAGGAAAGACACAAAATAAAGAATGGAAACCAGGTAATGGCGCATGTGGTGCATGTCTTTAATCCAAACACTTGAGAGGCAGAGGCAGGTAGATCTCTGTGAGTTCGAGGCCAGCCTGGTCTATAAAGTGAGTTCCAGGACAGCCACAGAGAAACAACAAAAAAGTATGAAAATAATTTAAGAAGTAATAAAATTTCTATCATTAACAATGTCAAAGTAAGTATGTGTATTCACACATTTTATTAGAAGAGTAACTTCTCCTGTTTAGAAGTCTTCTTATATATTAGAAATAAATTTTGTTTTTTTGCTTTGTTGAGGCACAGTCTCACTCTGTGGCCTTGCCTGGTCTGAACTTGCTATGTGGACCAGGCTGGTCCCAAACTCAGAGACTAGTTTACTTCGGCCTCAGGAAAAAGGGATTAAAGGCATGTGCAACCATGCCCAGCTAGTCATAAATTTTAATTCATTTACTTATTTACAATTTTCAGTGTTGAGGATTAAACCTGAGGTCCTAGACATGCTAGATAAGCTCTCTGCCACTGAGCTACACTTCCTGCCCTTAGACTTGTAAAATGTTGACTGTAACCTATGTTTAAATGCTTTAGGGAATCTGATTGTTAAATCTGTAATTTTTAAAATATTTCATCTTTTTTCTTTTTTTAAAAGATTTTATTTATTTATTTATTTATTACGTATGCAGCATTCTGCCTCCCTGTATGCCTGCAGGCCAGAAGAGGGCGCCTGATCTCATTACAGATGGTTGTGAGCCACCATGTAGTTGCTGGGAATTGAACTCAGGTCCTCTGGAAGAACTATCAGTGCTCTTAACCACTGAGTTATCTCTCCAGCCCATAAATCTGTAATTTTATAAGCAATGTGTAAGTGTTTAGAATGATTTCCTTGGCTAGATTTATAACTGTAACTTGTTAGGTATTTGAAATACTTAAACATGAAATATAAGTTAAATTATGGTGATAAGCAGGTTCACAAATGTCACATATAATGTCCAGGAAATTTTGATATTTTATAACCTAAGTAAAGATTAATAGAAGTACAAATCAGCAAAAGTCTAGCACAAACCTAGATCCAAACAGAAGTGAAGACCATTAAAAAGCATCATGCTACAAAATTTATAGTTGATAAAATTCAAGACCCTAGTTTCAAGATGTGAGTGTAGAGTAATGTCTCCTTTAGGAATTAACAATTCAAACTGTCAGAGGAGGACTGAAAGTGAAGGTTAGAGGTAGAGATCTTGATGCCCAGCAGAACCCCTCACATATCGAGGGCAGTTTTAGCTCTCTACTTATCTGTATAGACATCAAACTCTGTTCTCAAATAATTTATAAAATTAAAATTTGATTTTTAAAAGATAAAGGTATGAATCCCCTTTATTCCTTATCAAAAAATTTCAGCAAATGTAGATTATATGCTTTAGCTATACATTATTTTTTTGGATATATTTTTCATCAGGAATTTGCAATTTTGATATTTTATAACCTAAGTAATAGGACACTCACATCTTGTCCTCCCGAAACAAGGTAAATATTCCAGGGTCACTTTAACAAAGGAAGCATGGAATCAAGGGCAAAGGAATGGAGACTTTTCTATTCAGAAAGATTTAAACTTATCAGTACAAAAATATCGATTGCTGCTTTAAACTAACTTTATGAATAGTAGTTCTTGTAGTAGAAGTCAGGTGAAGTCCCACCAAGTATTTTAAATAAATTTCAATGACTTGATATTTAAGATTAGAGATTTAATGTTTTCTTTACTACAAATATGATGTCTATGACCTGAGGTACAGAGTTGTTGTCTAGAGTCTTTGTATAAGGCACAGAGACACCCAGGATAGCCATACAAACAGCAAAACATGGTGTGTGTGCTTGTGCATGTGTCTGTATATGCGCACATGTATACCTGAGTGCAGTACCTGTGAAGTCCCATAGGGTGCGTCTGAGTGTATCGACCTATAACTAGAGTTACAGGCTGCTGTGAGATGCACCACGTAGTTCTGGAAGAGCAATGCAGGCTGTTAACCACTGAGCCATCTCTCTAGCACCTGAAAAGGTTCTAAAAAGACATTTGACAATTTGTTCAGAGACATAAATGAGCCATAAACTCTTTGAATCACAACTTCATTTGCAGATGCTTATAAAGATAAAAACATAAAAAGTAGAAATGGGCGTAATCACAGAATTACTTGTAATACACTAAAAACTGCATACGGTAAAATTATTATTTCATTAACTATTTAGATCCCAGGCCAGCAAACTACTACTCAGGACCAACTCTGGCTTGTTATATTTATGCAGACGGTTTTACTGGAACACAGTTCTATTCATGGGTTTATGTACTGCCTCAGACAGCTTTCCCATTACAACTTCAACATTTACTACGTAATTTACTTGCAAAGTTTGTAGAACTGGTAATATATATATGTATATATATATGAAAAATACATATATAGTTACCTGTAGTTAGTATATATAAATGAAAAAATACATATACAGTTACCTGTACTGGAAGAATAACATGTACATATTTTAAATACGAAGTTGAGGAGACAAATCATAAGTTGACCTGCTAGAAGAGATTCCACTGGATTTTTAACATTTCCCACTGCTATAATGACTACAGTGTAGGTACAATAATAAGAGGAAATATGCTTAGTGTGTGAAAAAGGATAAACTGAGTCAGGCATGCCAGGCTTAAAGCTTTGTTATGGGATATTTGTTCGCACTGACAATCCAAAACTGCTAATAAAGTTAAACCTTGAATCATGGGCGGAGTCCACGACTGGCTAACTAGAATTACCATAGAGATTTTGGAGGGTAAATAGAGAGGTACAGGGAGAGATGATAGGTTTCCTTCATAGAAAACTTCTGCATAGCCTTGAGAATGGCTATCATCTGGTGGTCCTTCTTGTATAGTAACTGGATAAACTAAGCTGGTTTTTTAATAACCTTGGGCCCCTCCTCTTCAGTTTCATCATGCGATGGTGTGGTTGTGGTGGTTTTGTTTGTAATCTAACAAATAAAACTTGCCTGAAGATCAGAGTACAGAGCTAGCCACTAGTTATCTGTAGAGGCCAGGCAGTGCCACACACCTTTACACAGGCAGTGCTGGGAAGGTGGACAGAAAGGGATGTGGCTGGGAGGAGAGCAATAGAAGGCAGGAGAGGAAGTGCATTTCATTCAGTCTGAACATCTGTAGAGACAGGATTTGCCTCTTTGGTTCTGAACATCTGTAGAGACAGGATTTGCCTCTTTGGTTCTGAGGATTCTGTGGAGGTAAGAACTCTAGTGGCTGGCTTCTTCTCTGATCTTTCAGCATTTACCCCGATATCTGACTCTGGGTTTTTCTTATTAAGATCAATGAGAAATCATGCTACTTAGGTTCTGCTCTAAAATTCCTCTGTGTGAACAGCACCTGAAGTTGTCCTTTGGGTCTCTACACACAAGCTGGCTTTTCCATTAATTTCCAGGGCCCAACAGCAGAACGAGAAGATAACAAAAGATTTGTCAAAAACTTTGCCTACAGTAGTCTCCTTATCATGCCAACTACCAGCGAGGCTGAATTAAGAGATCACTTGAGCTCTGGCGCTAGAGACCAATGGCCCCTGAAACATGTAAAGAAGAGGGGATGGGGTGAGGAGGAGGTGGTACCATTCTTACCAGACCAGGAGTTCCTGATGTCTTGTTCACCTTTACATTCCCAATGTCTAAAAAAGATCTACAAAAATTAGGCAAACATTTAGAGAATGTCTATCCCACAAAGGAGTCTAGAGACTTAAGACTCAGCCCAGGTTCTTGCTCCTTGCTTCCTATGCAAAGCAAATCAAACTACCAGCTTTTTAGCTTACTTGATAATTTTCTTGTTAAGAGGTGGCCCACTTCATAGTGCACGTGATATTTCTGAGGTGGTGTTTACACTGTGTTTCTGGTAAGAGCAGCCGGTGACTTGACTTAACTTCCAGGAAAACTTATATGACAGTCTCACCCGTTAGCAGTTCTTCTGCTAAAATTTACATCAAAGTTGCTGCACTTCAGTTTACAATGATGGTCTTACAGGATAGTTAAGATTATCTTACAACACACCAGGAAAGGATTTTGACAGTTCGTCGACCATTATAACCCTCTGGTGGATCCATACAGGTGTCTGTCAAAACTACCTGGAAGTTTCTTGGACACTGACTCACACAGAGCTAGAAATAGAAATAATGCTTTCACTGGATCTGTGAGTTAGAGGCCAGCCTAGTCAACAGCGCTAGCTCCAGAACAGCTAGGGCTGTTGTGCAGAGAAATCTTGTCTCAAAAAGCAAAAAAAAAAAAAAAAACCCCAACCAAAAAAAAAAAAAAAAAACCCAAAAAACAGTGCTTCCACAATACACCAGATACATAAATAACCTGGAATTAAAAGATGTCATTTTGCACATTTGTGATAGTCCTCATCTGTTGAGATATATATTACAGGGCCCCAATTTGGGTTTGCAAAAATCTTGGCTCAAACTGTACACCTGTTTTTCAAGAATTTGAGGCTTTGTCCACGACCCCATTAAGTACCCTCTCCAGACTCTGGGACGTAGAAGTCAAAAGTCTGTGGGTTCGGGTTCAAGAACCCACAGAGGGGCAGCAGTGGCCACAGCTGAGGGGGGCTCGGACCCCGCCACCACGCCACCTCCCGCGTCCGGCGGGCCGGGCTACCGTTTCCACGGGAGGAGGGCTGGTGCCCCCGCCCGCCGTTCCTGTAGCGGTTACCACGCCGCCCGCGGGGCTGGCGAGGCCTGGGTGGCGGCGCCGAGTGCTGAGGACAGCCTGCGACCTCCCGCGGAGGCGCGGTGGTACCCACCCCGGGTGCTCGCCTCCGTCGGGTCGGGCTCCGAACCGGGGAAACGGACCCCGATCGCTGGGGAGGGACGGTGGCCCGCCCGCTGCGGACCGACCGGATGCGGAAGCCCGCGAGCCGCTCACCTGGGAACTGCGACCGCTACAGACTCTCGCGCCGAGACGGGCGTTCCGGTCCTCACTTGCCCTGCGCACGCGCTGCCACGCCTCCACCGTTCTCCCTCCTCGGAGCCTAACCGAAGTGCGCGCGTGCGTGAGCGCCGGCGGGAGCTTCCGGGGACCGAGTGAGCGGAAGAGGAAAGGCGGGGAGGTTGGGGAGCCGAGTCTCTGCTGAAGAGGGTCCCGGCCTCGCTCCAGGCGTCGGTAGATCCCGGAGACCTCGTTACAGAGATCAGGCCCTCGCAGCAGGAGCGACAACTTCTCGGCGGGGCCTCGCGAGGACTGGCACGCGTGTGGGAAGAAGCCAACCAAGGCTTCCCGTCTGTCCAGGGCATCATCGGTTCGCTTACCCACGACGCAGCGGTAGGTCTAGACATCCCGACGATTTCCTACAAAGAATCGCTGTAATCTTGTACTTCTGTAACAAGACGACAATAATAAAAGTAGAGGGCGACTGTGTCTTTGTGGTATTTTATTTCAGCAAAGCTCTGTTCACACAAACCAGTCGTGGTGGCGCATGCCTTTAATCTCAGGAGAAATGGGAAAGGAATCAAGGCCAGCCTGGACTACCTAGCGACTTCCAGGTCAGCCAGGGCTTTATTGTGAGACCAGTGTCAAAGAAAAAAATAATGCAATTCAAGCAAAGTTAATGTGCACCAGGGGCAGACAACCTAAGAATGGAGTCTGACAATGGTGGCGCATGCCTTTAATCCCAGCACTGGGAGGCAGAGGCAGGCAGATCTCTGTATGAGTTCGAGGCCAGCCTGGTCTACAAGAGCTAATTCCTGGACAGGTTCCAAAGGTACAAAGAAACCCTGTCTCAAACCTCCCCCCCCAAGGAAAAGTAAGGCCCTTCAACTGATGATGGAGGTGCACGTTCTGCAATCTAAAAACGTTCTCTACAGACTATTGAGTGCCTTGATTTCTTGTTGTTGAACTTCCATTCTGTTATAGGATTTGTGCCATAGAAGGGTTGTGTGATGTGGGGAGGAGTCAGTGAGCCAAGGAATGCATGCAGCTCCGGAAAGCCAAAGAGAAGGAGGAAATGGTTTCTATCCTGAAAGAACTCAAATCTGCCTTGATTTTAGACTTCTGACCTCCACAACCCTAATCCAAAGAAATCTGAGTTGTTTTTATACCTCTAACTTTGTAGCAGCTTGTCATGCTCTCTGAGAGCACTCATACGCAACTACAAAAAAACAAACCCCGACTTAACATACCTAACACAATGAAGAAAGAGGTGGGTGTTCGACTCACATTTTGAGAGGCTTCTGTCCTCCATGGCACCGTGGGGCAGTTCCTGTAACTGTGCAGCTGGAGAATCTGCCCTACAGGAAGAGCCTAGGGCAAGGTCTAACTCTAGAGACCCGACCTCCATCCACCTAGGCCCCACCTCCTCTCTTTCAGCGCCTGCTAATAATGGCAACATATTGTGAATCCACCAAGCATCAGGCCATTGGTGAGATCAGAGCCCACCTGATGTCTCTGGACACACCTCACAGACACACCCTCACAGGCACACACAGATGCGAGCTCTGATAATTCCCTAGGTGTTTCTAGGCAGATATGTGTGTATGGTCACCATCAGAGCCAGCACGCTCAAGAAAGAACTCTTATTTTGAACAATGAATTTTCATAGTTTCTTGGTCCTGATGACTAAGAAAGAGAAACATTTTTTTTTTCCATTTTGTTGACTAAAAGAAAGGATTTCACTTAATTTTATTTCATGGAGATACTTTGGCACTGATTTACAGGGTAGACACAAAGTATTTGAGCAGCCTTTTCTCCAAAGGAAATAGAAATAGCCAACAGCACAGGAAGGAGAACACGGGGACTTCACTAAGTGTGATGGTTTAGTGAGAAAGGCTTCTATGGGCTCATATTTGAATACTTAAGTCCCCTGTTGGCAGAACTATTTGGGAAGGCTTAGGAGGTATGACCTTGTTGGAGGTGTGGCCCTCAGGGTGAGCTTTGAGGTCTCAAAAGACTTGGGCCATTTCCCAGTGTGCTTCTCTGCCTCTTGGATCCTGAAAGAGCTCTCAGCTGCTCTAGCTGTGCCTCTGCTCGGCCATCATGGACTCTAAACCCTCTGAAACTGGAAACCTAATTAAACGCTTCATTTGATAAGTTGCCTTGGTCATGGTGTTTTGTCACAGCAATGAAAAAGTAGTTACATAGACACTATGCATTAAAGGAATGCAAGTCAAAATCAGTGAAGGCTTAGGAAGTTGTACCTGGTGGGTAGACATGTTTTTCGGACGATCAAAAGTAGATCCTATACAATAAAACATCCAGGGGCAAGAAGATGGTTATGTTGGTAAAAATATTTCCAAAGCAAACCTGACAGCCTGAATTTGATTTCCAGATTCCACAGTGGAAGGACAGAACTGGCTACTACTCATTAACCTCTACAACTTCACCGTCACACTGCTGTACCCACTCATCAAACATATAAAACAGACAACGTACGTTTTAGCCCTACTAGGATAGTTATAAAAAAATACATATTTTGGGGGGCTAGAGAGATGGCTCAGTGGTTAAGAACACTGGCTACTCTTTTAGAGGTCCTGGGTTCCAATTCCCACAACACATGGTTTTATGACCATCTATAATGAGATCTGGTGCCCTCTTCTGGCATGCAGGCAGAATACTGTATACATAATAAATAAAAAAAAAGACTTGTAAAAACCAAAATAACAAGATGGCAAAGACTGAAAAAAAAAAAAGGTAGCCTTTTGCACAGTTGATGTGGAAAACAGCAAAATAGGAAATTCTATTCATTTCTTTGAAAATATTAAATAGAATTGTATGATCTAGCAATTCCATTTCAGGATATATGCCCAAAAGAATTCAAAGCAGCATCTCAGATATTTGTACCTCCAGATTCATAAACATTATTATTCACAATGCTCAAAATGTAGACGGGATATTATCCAGCCACAAGAAAGAACGGAACCCTAATACATGCTCTGATGTGAAGTTTAAAGATACGATGCTAAATGATATAAGCTAGTCAGAAAGGACCAATGATTCCATTTCTATGAGGCTTAGTACAGTCAAATCCACGGGAATTAAACAATGAGTGTGGCGGGGCTGTGGGGTGGGGGAATGGCAAAGTGTTTGATGGCAGAGTCTACACAGGCTGGCTGATAGGAAAAGTTCTGGACATGGATAGTAATGAGTCACAATATGAAGGTATTTACTACTACACGGTGTGAAAATGGTTATGATGGTGAATTTTCTGTTTTGTGTATTTTACAATGAAAACATCTGGTTTGATAATGATGCAGAGACTGAATCTTTTTTTTTTTTTTTTTAAGTCTTGGCTCATCACTGGTGTTTGTCCCTCCGGCTGTTGCAACAAGTTCTGTAGAGTGAGTAACTCCTCTTTCACAGTTTTGGAGGAAGGAAAGTCAGAGGCCACGGTGCCAGCAGATAAGTGTTCTGTTGGTGTAGTCTTAACTCCTGGTTCAGAGGTGGCTCCTTCTATATGATCCATCACTTGGTGTAAGAGTCAAGGCAGCTGTCTTGCCTTTTTGAGACAGGGTTTCCTGGAACTCAGGCTGTCTTCAAACTCACCAAGTAGCTGAGGATGGCCTTGAACTCTTGATCCTCCTCTAAGTCTAGGATTACAGGCTTGCCCCACCACCTGGTTCATAGCCCCCTTAGAACATTTTTTAGCCTTTATATTTTCTGTGTATGGGTTTTTTTGCCTGGGTGCCATGCCTAAGGAAGCCAGAAAGTGCTGGAAGCCCATAGGCTGGTGTTACAGATGGTTATGAGCTATGTGGGTGGTGAAAATCTCATCCTGGTCCCCTGGAAGAGAAGTCAGAACCATCTCTACAGCCTTCTGCTTTTAAGAGGCTCTAACATCATCCATACAGGTCATGTATATGCCGTAACTATTTTCATAACTATTAGTCACACCTATTAGCCAATCCTGGTGATTAGGTTTCAACATAGGAATTTAGAGGGAAACTTAAACATGCAGACCATAGTGATCAATTTTTCTCTACCCCCAACAAATACAGAATTCAAAAAGCTTAACTAACCTCTATGCATTTGGGGGTCATAAGTTACCAAATAATCAGCCGAGCAGTGGTGGTGCATGCCTTTAATTCCAGTACTGAGGTGGCAGAGGCAGGAAGATCTCTGTGAGTTTGAAGCTAACCTGGTCAACAGAGCAAGTTCCAGGACAACCAGTACTGTTACACAGAGAAACACTGTCTTGAAAAAAAAAGTTATTGAATAGTCTTAGCTTGTAACTTGCTGATCACTAATATTAGATATAAAAGTCCAGTTGAATTTACTTTTTGTTTTTGTTTGTTTTTGTTTTGATTTTTCAAGAAAGGGTTTCTCTATATAGCCCTGGCTGTCCTGAAACTCCCTCTGTAGACCCTGCTGGCCTCAAAACTCATGGCAATCCACCTGCCTCTGGCTCCTGAGTGCTGTGATTAAAGGTGTCTGCTAGAATGCCTGGCATTTAGTTTTAGGTTTTATAACTGAAAATTTTAGTGTATTAGTAAAAATTTTTATGGATAGGGTCTATTATCAACTTCACAACAAGCAGACATAAATATCAGTTCTCTGTGCCCTCTGATGCTGTCCCACCCAATGGAAGGGAGCAGATTCTAAGGATTCTACATCCCTAGGGCCAGAAATGGGAACTTAATATATTTTTAGTAACAACTAGCCGGATGATCCACCGAAAACTGATTAATGTATTCTGCCAAATAGTGGTAGGTCATTAAAAGGCTAACCAAAGAGCCATGCTTTTAAACATCGTTAAGGGCGCAGGAGTGGTGGTGGTGGGATGTCTCTGTGGTTAGAAGCATTTGTCAGAAGGCCTGAATTCAGTTCCCAGAACTCACAGCTAGTGCTTACAATGGCCTCTATCTCCAGCACTACAGGATCCAGAGTCTCCTAGCCACTTAATGGCACCCCCAACACATTTTCATACAAATATACATAAAACAGGAAATCCCCATGCATACTGTTCCCCATTTTCTCCTGAGGGCACCAAAGGGGGCAAATGTAACACAGCAACAGCTTAAAAAAAAAAAACAGCAAATTTGAATCCTGACACTGTCACAAAGAAGCCCAAGCTAACCTCTTGGAGGTAAGAACACATGGTCTTCTAGGCTGTGTGCCACTTGGCTACCTCTCCACTACAGACCCAGCCTGGAAGAGCAGGGTCTGCCGCTGATACCAGCCCACACATCTGACCCACAAAATCGAGAAATAGGTGACTTACTTGGAGGTAATTCACAATGCAATGAGAGCTGATATCATAATCCCTGACTTCAGGTCAATAGGAAATGTGCCCAGCTTTGTGATATACCTTGATAATGATTTGCCCAGATATAAGCTGATCTAACATTCAGTAATTTAAAATCTGTTTCTTTTTAAAGATTAATGACTTTGGGTAAGTTTTCTTTTTATCCCTTTTATTTAAAATAGATTCTTTTCTCACATAATATATCCCAATTACAGTTTTCTTTACCTCTGCTCTTCCTAGTTCCTCCCTGCCTTCCCTCCCATCCAGATCCATTCATTCCTTTTCTGTCTCTCATTAGAAAAGAATAGGCTTCTAAGAGATAATAGTAACATACAACAAAATAAAATACAATCAGATAAAAACTCTCACATCTAAGTTGGACAAGACAAACAAATGGAAAGAAAAGAGCCCGAGAGAAGACAAGAATCAAAGACCCACTAACTGGAAGCCATAATGCCTACACAGAGGACCTGGTGCCGGCCTGTGCAGGCGCTGTGCTTGCCGCTTCAGTCTCTGTGAGTTCATGTGAGCTTTGCTCATGTTGATTAGGGGCCTTGCTTTCTCAGTGTTCTCCATCCCCTCTGCTCTTTCTGTCTCACTTCTGAGAGTGTTCCCTTAGCCCTGAGGGGAGGGATTTGATGGAGACATCTCATTCAGGGCTGACTGTTCCAAAATCTCTAACTTTCTGACTTTGCATAAGTTTCTGATATGACTGTTTTTACTTACTAATATGGAACCCCACTCACTATAATTTACATATATTTTAAAATTTTATTCAGAGGCTCATATCCTATAAACATTACTAATTCATTCTTAGTCAAAGATCAGTGGTGTACACCTGCTTTGTCTGGCATTTAAAAATTGCCAGTTCCTCCTTATGTTCATTTACCCTTGGGAGTTCAGCCAGAAGCCATTCCCATCTTAGATTTCTACAAGGTGATGCAGATAGCCTTATGGTGCATTTGATTATAGCCTGTCAGAATACACTAGCAAAAAAAAAATATAAGATATTATTTCTTACTTTTCTCTTGGGGCTGGAGAGGTGGCCCAGCAGTTCAGAGAACTTGCTGCTCTTCCAGAAGACTCGGGTTTGGTGCCCAGTACCTACTTAGGGTGGCTCAAATTCCAGGGGCCCGATGCACTTCTCTGAACTCTTGCCTCTGTGGGCAAGAGTACATACACGGTGCACATACTTACACTCAGCCCCCCCCCACACACACATAAAATAAAATATATACTAAACTGTTTTGAGAGAACTGTTAGAGCTCAACAGTGACTACCTGAAAAGGGACATTTCAACTCTAATTTAAAATCTGATTTTGTGCCTCTTTCTCCTCAGTGCATTCTGATGTCAGCCATTTTCTATCCTTTTGTCTTGCCTCACCTCGGTGATCCTTCAACCCTACACAGACTAGAGACTTAGCTCTACTTAAGAAGTATGAAGCATCAGTGCTAGCCTAGCAGGAAGAGAGTGTGTGCTTTGTTTTCTGACTGTGGCTTTACATATCTCTAGCCTTGCATTACTCTTGGGAACCATGTACTTAACGGAAATGCAGGAAATGTTAGGCCAGTGTTCCCCTTACTATATACTCACTCAGCCCACGGCAGGGCAGCAAAGGTGCTGCTGTTCTCACAAAGCAATGAAATTGGACATTTTAAAGCATAGCACACTAGTCTTAGACCCATGGACTTATTATACCCAGTTTTTGCTCCTTTGTATCATGAGATGCTAAAATCACTGAGTTCTTCAGAGATGCTGTGGTAAAGAGGGTCAGTGTACAAACGGAAGTTATCCCCATGTGGGGTGACGCCAAATCCTAGCTCTAATGAGTGAGCAAGTTAGTTAATGTGAGCAAGTTAGTTAATTATCTCTGGTGCCTCCATCTCCCCGTTTGCCATTATCAGCAGTATCTGTGGGATTGGTGATGATATACCTAGTACTTCTCACCTTAGTCATGTGGCACAAGGCACAATGTCCCATGAACATCAGTTAGCATTAAAAAGCAAAAAGCTTGGGACTGGAGAGATAGCTCAGTGGTTAAGAACACTTAGGGATGTTAAAGAGGAGCCAAGTTCAGTTTCCAGCATCTTGGGTCTGGAGAGATGGCTCAGTGGTTAAGAGCATTGCCTGCTCTTCCAAAGGTCCTGAGTTCAATTCCCGGCAACCACATGGTGGCTCACAACCATCTGTAATGACGTCTGGTGCCCTCTTCTGGCCTGCAGACATACACACAGAGTATTGTACACATAATAAATAAATATTAAAAAAAAAAGATGATTTCAGTTTCCAGCATCTACATGGTGGCTCACAGCAATTCCTACACTTCAGTTCTGGGGGAACTGTGTTCTCTTCTTGCTCTGAGCACTGCAAGCACAGGGAGCACAAACACAC
Source organism: Microtus ochrogaster (assembly GCF_000317375.1). Lineage (NCBI taxonomy): Eukaryota > Metazoa > Chordata > Mammalia > Rodentia > Cricetidae > Microtus > Microtus ochrogaster. Next base: position 19,502,558 of record NC_022032.1, on the reverse strand, counting down.
ATGCAAGCAAAATAAATAAATTTTAAAAATCTTTTTAAAAGCTTTCAAAAATGAGAAACACATTTGTTTTTAAATAGTTGCCTAAAATAATTCACGTATATACTAGTCTATTAGAATTAAATGTTAGGGGTTATTTTAAGTCTCTGACTTCATCTCCCATGTGAAATCTGTAACGCAAGTAATAAAAATCCAGAGGCAGATATAGGGGTTTAACCTATATCTGAAAATCAGATCGGCAAAGCAAAGCAGCCAAGTCACTAGAGAGCTCTTACCTCTATGAAACCTTCAGACTGAAAAAAAAAGTGATCCTGCCTTCATAAATCCTCATATTGAGACTGAGAGTGAGACCTGTTTCCTGTTTTATATTCCTCTCTAGTGCTGTACTATGCTTAAAGGCATGCACCACCACCTCCTGGCTTCTATGGCCAACTAGTGTGGCTGCTGGGATTAAAAGTATGTGCCACCACTGTCTAGCCTTTATCTAAAGTATCTACATTTGAATCAGATAGCAAAATATTGTCCATGTCACAGTAAACTACAGATTCAGGAAATTGCTGACTTAGAAAATATTGGCACAGGGTGGGGCTATTTAACATTCCCTGTGAGAGAATCTTCCTGATATCTCCTAGCAGGCTGAGAATTATTACAAGTAGGCACTGTGAAGGCAATTTTTTCTCTGTCCTTTTCTTGTAAAGGTATAGTGAAGAAACAATCTTTTAAATCAATAACTATAAGAGGCCATCATTTAGGAAATAGAGAAGGCAAAGGAATCCCACACTGTAGAGCTCATTGGCTGAATCACCTTATTAACAGCTTTTAAATCTTTTGCCATTCTTCATTTTCCAGATTTCTTTTTAACAACAAATATAGGAGAATTCCAAGGGCTGGTTGGTTCTTCAATATGCTGAGCATCAAGTTGCTCCTGTACCAGCTGTTCCAAAGCCTGCAGTTTCTCTATTGTTAAAGGCCATTACTTAACCCATACAGGTTTGTCTGTCAACCATTTTAAAGGTAGGGCTCTTGGTGCCTTTGAAATATCAGCAGCTCTTGCTCTCTGTTCTTGTACAATTGATTGTTCTTTATAATATCTTGTAATATTTTCCCCCAGAAACATATGTTATTTATGGTTTGTTTCTAAGATTGGGGGAATGTTAATCTGAGTATTCCATTGCTGTAACAAATCGTGGCCACATAAATTCATTGCTATGTTAGCCACTTATGGCTGTAATATTTCTATCTGTCCTTCCGGCCTATAAATCCAACCCATCTCATGCTCTGCTTTACCTGAGATAAAGTTCCAACTCCTAAAAACTGAACTGAACATTTACATCCTGAAGAGCCAGTTATCCCGATTGGCACCTAGTCAAGATTCTGACGAAATTGTTATTGCATCTGCATCTGTGTCTACCAGATCTTCAATGATAACATCATTTATTCATAAGTTTTAATTTTGGCCTTTGTTCATTTATGGAAGTTGGCCAAAATACTTGCTTTATGGTTTCTCCTGAATTTTTGATTTTCTTTTCTATAGCTGTTTTGTTATCCAAAGGAGTACAGCTTTTTAAAAATAGGCATTAGGTTCTTTAATTGCTCTGGGAAGGAATTTCCTCTATGATGGCAGGAAATGACTGAACCGGATTTGGCCTTACAA
>NC_022032.1:19497378-19500647 GCF_000317375.1 Microtus ochrogaster | reverse complement strand
CTTTGGAAGAGCAGGCAATGCTCTTAACCACTGAGCCATCTCTCCAGCCCCTTCTATCCAGTCTTTAGGGATAATTCTATTACAAACTGACCACGAGTTTAACATCTGCTTCACAAAAGGTGAATGCATGCCATATGAGACTATTGCTTCCTTGAATCGCCTTAAATCTAACATTTGCAGAGGAGACCAGTGAGCTGTAACAGAGCCTCTGCCATTTGGCAATTCCTATAAAGTTACTGGATATATTAAGTTTGCTTGTCTGAAAACCTTAGGCTGTTCATCTCTATTCCTACAATGCAATGCTGAAATTGGTTCTCCATTAAATTCCTCTGTCTGGATTTGAATATCTCGGTGATCTGTTTTATTAGGTTTTTCTAAGGCTTGTATCTTTGCACTCAGATTAACAACTATTTTAGTGATAAGACAAAAATAATAAAACTGCTAATGTTCACAACTGACATTACATAAATCCTATCTGAATTAGATATCTTCTCATTTAATCATTTGTCGGCTCCAGCAAGAATCAGCTGGGAGTATCTGGGTAGGACCACGAGGATTAAGGAAATGACAGATTGCAAGAAATTGAGACAGAAAACACAGGACAGATTTGGGAAACTGTCAGCTTACTCTGCAGAGCCCAAGGTTATTTCAGAGCTGACTTATACACAAAAGCAGAACAAAGCACAGCACAGTCAGTATCTGACCACAAGACCATTCCTGTCTTGAGTTAGGATTTCCTGTCTACCATGCATTTGCTGCTCACAATAGTTTCAGTTTCTATCCCAGTGTTCCTAAGGTTTGGCATCAGCAGTATTCTTTCTACCAGCTAGGGCGTTCTTTTCTCATGGGCAAAATGCTCTTTGCTGTCAGCTTAATCAGAGCTGTCTCACAGCCCTCAAGGATCCTGGAGCAAGCAGAGCAGGCAAGCTTGAACTCAAATGACTTTGAAGTCAGAATGGGCTTCAGATGGAAACTGAGTAGTCACTTATGGGCCACCATGATCGCTCCATTTTCAAACTGTCTAGCACATTATCATACAGAGACCCAAATACCTCCATTGTAATGGTTTTTTCACACTTTTTAATATGGGAAAAAATCTTTCTTTTAACTAATTCTTCCTTTTAAGAATTTCCAGTTGTCTTACCAAATTTACTGACGATATTGTTGAAGATGTGGAGGTTTATTGCTGCTGCATAGAACAATAAAAGCCGGAGGGATAGAGAGAGCAAGAGCTGGCTGTCTGAAAAACCCGCACAGGGGATTGTTTGGAAAAAACACATGCTGGGGGGGTGGGGGGAGCAGGGAGGCTGCCTGAAGGCAGAACTACTAGTCTTAAGTCTAGGACGCTTGAGTCCTGTGGTCCTGTGGCATTAGGGGCCCAGGTGCTTCTGGAGTTTCGGTGGCAGCTAGAAACTGTTTTAGAGAGGTTATAACAGGAAAATCACAAACTCATTCAGAGACTTGGAGGAAAAGAAAAGAAAGCCTGACCACATGGGGCTGCAGTCCCACAAGCAGTTCTGGCCAGTGCCGGTGGCTAAAACTCTACAGGCAAATGGCTTTTTCGTGAATTCATACCCTAAATGTCGGGTGCCAAATGTAACACGAGTAATAAAAACCCAGAAACAGATATAAGGGTTCAACCTGAAGATCAGAAAAGCAAAGCAGCCAAGTCACTAGAGAGCTCTTACCTCTATGAATCTTCAGACTGGAAACAAAAAAGCGATGCTGCCTCTATAAATCCTCAGATTGAGACTGAGAGTGAGACCTGTTTCCTTCTGTGTTATATTCCTCTCTAATGCTGGGCTTAAAGGTGTGCACCACCACTACCTGGCCTGTATGGCTGACTAGTCTGTCTGTTTCGCAGTGATCTTCAGGCAAGTTTTACTTTTTAAAACACAAATATACCAGTATAAAAATCCATATGCCTTTGGGGAAATTTATGATGGAGACTTGGAGTGAAAACATGGGTCTTCTGTTTTGAATAATAACCTCTTCTGTGAAACTTTAAGTAGTTTACTTCATACGTATCCTGACTTATTTTTTGATGAAATAGCACAATACTTATTACAAATGGAACAATTTCTTTACAGAAAAAAAACCAAACAGTGTAGCTAGGATACCCAACATTGCATCTTAATTCTTATTTTACTTATCTGCTACTCAGAGAGCAATCTAAATTAAATAAAATCACTGCTTTATTCAAAAACAGTGCATGTTTAGGCCGCACACCTTTAATCTCAGCACTCGGAAGGAAGAAGCAAGTGGATCTCTGTGAGTTCGAGGCCAGCCTGGTCTACATAGTGAGTTCTAGGACAGTCAGTGTTACAGAGAGAAACCCTATCACGAAACAAAACAAAACAAAATAGTGCAAGTCAAAATTTTTGGAATTCTTCATTGCAGCGTCATGGGGAGAGTTTCTAGGTAGGCTCACTGTTTCTCAAGCTTCCCTTCTTTTTTTTATTCTTTATTTGCCTTCTATAATCCATCTCTTCCCATCCCCCCACCCCCACCCCTCACCGCCCAATCTCTACAGAAATCCTTTATTTCTGTCATCCCTCTAAGACGCTTTATCGGCGTTGGCAGCTCTGTCACAGTGTTGAGTAGCATTTGGACATTTATCTTCTCAGCAAACATCGTCTGTAGACTACTGGCTGCAACCAAGACACAAGAGGGAAACATGTACTCTCCAAATTATTTGAACCAGTTTCCTTTGCGTGGGTAACAGCTTTTGTACCGAGAAGTTGTTGGCAACAAAAACACAAAATCGGAGCCAAACTGATTATGGCAGCTGTGTACACTCTCTGGCACCACGCGGACACTCTGGGAGCCTTTCCATAAGTAGGAGCCCCAGGCTTCACTTAGTGTTTGGCTTGTTCCCTACCCTGGGGCAGCAGGATCGGAAAGCAGAGGTTGTAAGAAACTAGTAAAAGTGAGGATCGGGAAGGGAACGAGGATGCTCGTGCGCGCTGGAGAGCCACGCAGACGCCTGGTGCGGGGCTGTAGGCACGGCGAGGAGCGGAAGGGGGAAAACGGAGGGAGCACCTGAACCGAGAAGTACTCGCGCTTCTGACACCTGCAGCAAAATTTTCCACGAACAGACGCGGTCCCCGGGGGCGGGGGCGGGGCGCGGGAAGTAGCGGGGTCCACCGCGATTGGTCGCGCCCCTTTCCGGCCGCCCCCGCCTCCGGGTGGGCGGGGCGACCCCGCCCCACTGTCACTCAGCCGCAGCTCCCGCCCCCGCGCGTCTCAAGCCCGTGGGGTTCCAGTCC
>NC_022032.1:19493207-19496600 GCF_000317375.1 Microtus ochrogaster | reverse complement strand
GGAAGATTGGGCAGTGCGGGCTTGGCCACGCGCGGTGTGTTTACTCATCCCCCGCCCCAATCCTCCACCACAGCCCGGAGCACCTAGTGATCCAGGCGGGTCTCCGATGTTGGGGTGCAGTTGGTGAGTGCTGAGAAAAATCGTGTACACTGCACCCACAGGACGCCGGCGTCGCACTCAGCACTGGTAAATCATGTTTGGGTCTTAGATCCATGGTAGTGCTGGCGAGATAACTTTATGACGGTTTTCAGACGGGAAAACTTGGTTGGGTAGCTCACTGTCCGGTCCCGTGTACTTGTACCTAGTACCTATAATGTTCAGTCTTCCACCATATTGGTTAAGAAGTAATGCGGCTTAGGTTGATGTCTGATTTAAAAAGGGGGAGAGGTAGGGGTTGGAGATGGACCGCCAGGAACCACTGTGGTTTGCTAAGAGGAAAAGCTGCCCTTAGCGAGGTGTAGGACATCACGGTTGTGGTTATGGAATGCGGGAAAGAACTGTCCTCCTTCGTGTGGATCTTCTCTTTGGCTTACAGTAACCTTTACCTTCCGTCTGTTTATAATAACCCTTTAAAAGATCTCTTTTTACTGTAACTTGGCTGATTGAGAGCCTCATAAAACTGAAATTGCCCTAGGACTTTGGGGCCAGGGGGAATGGCGGTGGCTCAACTTCATAAAAAGGTTTGTTGGAGTGACTGCTGTCCCCAGGGCTTCTATTTGCTGATGGCGTGAGTCGTTTACTACTTTGTGGAAGAGCTTTCTGCTCTTTAAAATGACTTTCCAGAGCTTTCAGAATGGCATCCTCACTTAGGTTCAGGACACACAGCAGCAGTTCCAAAATTTAGTACTGTCTTGTTTTGCTCAAAACCTTTGAGTTAACGGTACATTTTTCATTTGTAACTTGGAGTGGGTGAGTAGACGTGCTTCTCCTTTCACTCTTTCTCCACCTCTAAGAAGAAGTAAGGACCCTAAAACTTCACCTGTTTGCTTATGGATGTATAAGGCACATCACAGTTGTTAAATAGCACAAGAACTTACACAGAATTCAGTTCACAGTGATTGAGCATCTTTTATAAACCGAGTCTTACGTGTTCTGGAAGTTTGGACTGAATTAGAAAGCCACATAAGAGTCCTGTTCACGGCAGATTATATTCCTGGGGCGGGGGGGCAGGCCATAGAGAAGTCAACTTAGATAGGAGTTAAGTGTTTATGAAACAAACAAAATAAGAAGGCAGTGGCGAAGTGGTTGGGAGCGGATGTAGTAAGGGGAGGGAGTGTGAATGAACCGTGGGGTCAGGTCCAAAGGGAGGGAAGTGCTCACGGTGGGGTCAGGTTCAGAGTTGGGATGTTCTTATCCACCTATCAGGGTCCCCAAATCACACCTGAGGATTCCTAAGTCGGTCTTCTGCAAAGTGCACACTTCCGGATCTCCTGGCCCACCTTGCCGGATTGATTTATTTCTGAGTATTGATTTATTTCTGAGTAAGGGGAAATTTGGATTCTCATCTAGAAAAATGATTTTGCAGAACATTTAAGCAACAGCAACAACAACAGAGTAGTACTTGAAAGGTGACAGCAAGCCAGCTTGCATCAGTCTGATTTCAGATGTCAGCAGGGCTGAATTTTAACCCAGGCGAAGGGATTACTGGCCAGCCTATTTAAGCTTAAATTCCCGTCAGAGCTTTAAATAAGAGAATCAGGAAGTCAGCCAGGCAGTGGTGGCACAGGCTTTTAATCTCAGCACTTAGGAGGCAGAGGCAGGTGGACCTCAAAGTCTCAGGACAGGTAAGGCTGTTACACAGTGAGACCCTGTCTTGAAAAACCAAAACCAAAACAAGCAAAAAAAGATAATCAGGAAGTTACTTATCACTTAAAATTGAAGTGCGTGTTAGTGACCTAATATTCCATTTTCCTCATGATGTGGATGCTGTTTATTCAATCCCATTGTTCGCTGTATTTGCAATAATTGGTGTTTTTTAAACATTCTCTTTTTGAATGGAAAGCTGGGAGGCACAGACTCGCGGCGTGGTGTACGCTATCTGTGAGTTCCGTGGGAGAAGAATGGAAGCTGGACTCCACAGGTCATCTGCCATATGTGGAGGGGGAGGCTGTGTAGCCGCCAACCAAATGGAGACAGCGTAACAGTGAATACTAGAGAAATTTAGATCCAGAATAAAAAAAGGAACAATCTTTTCCGTATGTAGTGCATTTTGAATGTTTCACATATGAGCTAGGTACCTTAAGACTGGTATCTTTCTATCCCACCCTTCCCCCCTTTCTTCACCTTTTTCTCTTTGACTTCTGTGGAGAACAACAACAACAACAAAAAAACCAAAACAAACAAACAAAAAACCCTAAACATATTGTTAAAAGTAGATAAAGACTTGTTTTTGTTTTTGGAGACAAGAGCTTGCTAAGAAGCCCAGAGTAACCTTGAACTCTTTTTATTTTTAGAATACTTTTTAAATGTAGTGTACGTGTCGCATGCATGCACGCATGTACACGGGTAAGTGTTGGTACACGTGCCCATATGAGGCCAATGGCCAGCAGCCGAGGTCGTCATCATTTGATTGATATTATCATAACACTGAAAACTGCCCGAGTACTTTGGGGCCAGGGGAATGGCAGTGGCTCAACTTTATTAAAATGTCACTCTGCTGAAGAGGTAGACGTGGAAAGACCATAAGAGCCAGAGAGGATGGAAACACCAAGGAGATAAGACCTTCTAGACACAAGAGGACTGACACACACTATGAGCACCCACAGGGCCTGCACTGGGCTAAGCCAGATGGGTCCCCACTGCCAAGAGGGGAAGTAGACACCTCCAGTTGATAACTAATCACAGTGGGAAAGTTAGTTTTCTCCGACCTAGTCTCATTGGCTGTACAAGCTACACTTAAGGGCAGGCCCCGTTGCTCAGCAGTAGATTCAACACTCATTGGCTATACAAGCTACACTTAAGGGCAGGCCCTGTTGCTCAGCAGTAGATTCAACACAAAATGAACTCAATGGTGTTTGGGTAGTTTGTTTTTGTTTTTGTTTTTTTTTTTTGTCTCACAGTGCTTTGGGCATTTTAAAATCTCATAGGCCATTTGTTTATATATTATGGTTTCTGATTTTGTATGGGTTTCCTGTGTGTGTTTGTGTTTCTTATGCCTTTTCTTTAACTCTTTTTCCTGTTTGTTTTGTCTTATTGTGGTTTGTTTGCTTTTTATTGTATCTTATTATTATCTTAAATGTTCCTTTGTATTTTAAGGAGAGAGAGAGAGAGAGAGAGAGAGAGAGAGAGAGAGAGAGAGAGAGAGAAAAGGTGTGTGTGGGAGGGAGGGAGCAAGCCTGAGGAGAGAGTTTGACTTACATACATGAGTAAATGAGTTCATTCCCCAGACCCCAT
>NC_022032.1:19487442-19493107 GCF_000317375.1 Microtus ochrogaster | reverse complement strand
GGATGTGGGTGGGTCAGGAAATGGGGAGGATCTAGGAGAAGCTGGGGAGGGGAAGCCATAAGCAGAATATATTGTATGAAAAAAAATCTATATTCAATAAAAGAATATCTTTCTACTTTGTATGTATGGTGTATGCATGCATACATGTGCACATTATGTGTGGCTGCATTGACCCATGTTGAGGCCAGAGGTCAACAGTGGTGTCTTTTCTTTTTCCACTTTTTTTTTTTTTTTGAGACAGGGTCTTACTGAAACTGGCCCTTTCCATTGGACCTAACCTGGCTGGCTAGTGATCCCTAGGGACCTGCCTGTCTCATCCCCTGCAGGTTCTGTTTTCACAGAGTATATGCACCCAGTAAAGGTGACAGCAATCTAAACTCAACCCTCGAGCTTGCACAGAGTTCTCACGCACCTCCTAGCCATCCCTCTGACCTCTGGCCTTGAACTCTTCACCTTGCTGCAGAAGCCACACCAGCGTTTGATCGTAGGTGTGGACCGCCACACCTGGTTTAAAAGTCTTGCCTTGCTTCTGGGTGCTTCCTTAGTGTTCTCAGTTGTCAACTCCTCCACGTTGTTAGGATCTATACTTGACACTTTTTGTTATTATCCCCTGTACCTAATAGGAGTTGGAGGCTGCTCAAGTGTTTGCTGATGATACTTAGGAAAACTAGGTTTATTTGTGGTCACTAAATTTGTGCTTTTCCTTTCCAGTCCATTTAACCTGTTGGGATTTGAGCATTCCCTAGCCACAGGTGCTGGCTGGACCCTAGCACTTGGTCCAAGCAAGACAACAACAGGAGAAATGGGGCAAGAACGAACCATTTAAAAGCTTATTGCTACAAGGAAATACAAGACATATCTTCCTGTAGTGTGAGAGAGAAACATAGCTCACATTTTTGATGAAATACGGAGATTTCATCAAAAATGTCAGTCAACAATTTTCTTTTCACCTTTTCTGTCACAGACTCTGGATTTTTCTCTTTTGTTAGATACAATTTACTAACTATTAAAAAAAATCCTCATTGTAAGTTGGACAATTTATAATAGCATAAATGTATAGGGCCCAGAGTTATCAATATGCTTTGTGGACTGTTGTGCTGATGTGATAAAGTAGTTCACCTCCTCTAATGTTTTCTACTTGATTTATACCATGTGAAGATGAATGGGCAATTAATGCAGCTTGAAGGGTAGCATAGCAGCGTCCACAGAAGTCGGGTGTCGTAGCATGTGGGAAACAAGAGGCTGTGGCTGTGTGAAGAAGGCTCTAGTGGAAGACCGGAAAGTTCCTCAGACAGAAAAGTGCAGGAAGTTTGTCAGATGAAGTCAATAAGCATTTCCGAATATTGAAACACAACTCATATTCTGATCTTGTTAAATCGGGTTTTTTGTTTTTTGGGCTTTTTTCTTTGTTTATTTGTTTTTGGGTTTTTTTTTTTGGCCTGCTGAGTTGCTTAGCGCCAGGACATAGTATGCTCTCGGTAGATGTATTTCGATAAGAACAAGTGTCAAGTATTTGATGACATTTTTTTAGGTTTGAAAGTTCACCCAGCTTCCTAGCAAAGAGCGAGAGCCTTGCAGTAGTAGCATTAAGAGCCTAAATTACTGTCTTGATGAGTGCTTGGCTCTGTGACACTGGGAAGATGGAGATAAACAAGAGTACTCCCTGTCCAGCCCTCTCAGGCCCTGTAGCATTGACTGGATGGAAAGGCAGATGTTCAGAGAGACAGTAAGAACATTCACACAGCTATCCACTGCCCTACTTGGCTTGGGTCAGGCTGCTAGGATTCCTAAATGGGTTCTTTTACTAATACAAATGTTCTTTGAGTGAAACAAACTTAATTTAGTTACTTGAGAGGAAGAGGAAAGAAACAGGAATTAGAGAGACTATACATAGCCCTTTGTGGCTTTCCTTTATTATACTAATGTGATAAACAATCCTCAATAATTTGATAACAGATAATGGCATAATATAGTTACTGTCCTGTTCAGAATATTTGTTCACTTTTTAGCTAAGGGAGTTTTGAGTCACGGTGACCAGTAGGGGAAAATGTGGCTTTTAAAAAATGACTTTTAAATCTTTGGATTGATATTTGGTTTATTTACAAAATACCAATTAAAAACATTTAAATCATAGAATTTTGCCTAATTCTTTGTGGCATCGGGATACTGCACTTTAAGTTCATGCTGTTCATAATTTCAGGTATACTTTTTACAGGCTATACAGTCACATGATTAGTAAAAGCATATAGAAGAATGAACTGTGTGCATGTGTGTGTGTGCATGTGTGTGTGTGTGTGTGTGTGTGTGTGTGTAGGGAAGCTTTCTTATATAAAGGAAGGCACCGGCAATAATTTCTATTCATCCTTTCAGATATATTTTAATGTATAAACAAGTACAAATATGTATTCAAGAAGTGTTATCCAACACCTATCATGTCATGGTTTATGAACAGCAATTGCGGATGTAGAAAGATTATTTTTCTCAGCTAGGAAGGAACTCTTCTTTAAGATTGATACATATGAAATGAAGTTACATATGAATAATGAATAACTTCAAAGTCGAGCGATATGACACATGGAATATAAAAGGAAATGCCAGTCAAAGGCAGCAAGCATCCTTGGAAGTGAGGAAGCTGTGCTTGAATTCAGCAGCACTGTCTTCTTAAAAGAATCCGGAAAACTGTTTCGGAAACCAAGTAGTGAGACCATTTGAGATTTGAGCTGTCAGTGAATATATCAGGTGAGTCACAGGAACCAAGATTGGAAGATAATCTTGGCTGTGTGGAAGTCCTTAAGTGAGAGTAGAATTGAAGTCTAGTCTGTAGGCCTGGGTAGGCCTGGTAGCTTTTGACACTTCCTGGTACAGGAGTGATAACATTGGAGGTAAGCTATAGAAGTGCCATATACATGTGATTAGCCTTAAAAGGAGAACGACACTGTGGGCTGTAGTGCTAAAACAGTGAGGAGGGTTATGGAAGCTGCGGTGCTCCCCAGTACTGGCTCAGGCCTGTAATCCCAGCACCCCAGGGGCCCAAGCCTCCGGAGCCAGTCTTGAGTGCATAGTGAGCTCCAGCGAAACCAGTCTGAGATACAGGATGAGTTCTAGGCCAGAAAAAAAAAATAATCAAGGCTTTTCTTTGACTTTATTAGATATCACTAGTTATAGTGCAGGTTGATGTAAGAATATTGTCAAGCATTCTGCCATTCCTTTTAGCCAGTATTCAGTACCAAGCAAACTAAGAGCCTCACTGGCTTGGTTAGTTTTGTTGTCAACCTGACTCACCTGGAAAAAAGGAGATTCACTTAAAGACTTATCTTAACCAGACTGGCCCGTGGGCATGTCTGGGGCATTTTCTTGCTTGCTAACTGATACAGGAGGGTCCAGCCTGTGGTCAGTGACCTCGCTGGGCAGGTGGACCCTGCTGTATAAGAAAGGCATTTGCCTGTGAGCCTGGAAAGCTAGCCAGCAAGCGGCATTCCTTCATGGGCTCTGCTGCTTCAGCTTCCCTTGATAATAGACCGTAGCTTGTGAACCAGATGAGCCCTTTGCTTCCTCCACGCTGGTTTTGGTTACTGTTTTATCTCAGAAGCAAAGGGTCGGTCAACCAGAACACCCACTGTCTACACTTCAGTATGAAGGTTGAAGTCTGGGGATGTTAGTGTTCTACTATGAACCTTCTCTTAATTCTGGTCATTTCCTGTGTGTTTGTTTCCAACTCTAGAATCTTAAGCAGCTTTCTTGGTTGGGGAGTATGCAGTATGATGTCGCCTTGGTAATTGATGTTGCTAGCTTAAAAATGCTGTAGGGTTCATTTCTAAACTGTATCACATTGGGGTAGGCAGTGTCCTAGATTTTCTTTAAAAATGTATGTTTTCAATTGTACCTAAAAGGTGACTCAGCAAGTCTGCTGCAGAGGGTACAGGCTTCTGAAAATGAATAGTGTTTGCTGAAGGCTGTTAGCATTCAAATGACTGCATAGAAACTTGAGTTTTTGCAACTGGACTTTTAAAAGAGAAATGCAAACTCAACAAGCTTAGCGGACTTAGTGTTGATTGGTTGGATGCAGAGGTCAAGAGCTAGTCTTCCTTAAAGACCTTCTGTATACCCTGAGTGCGAGGTCCAAGTCACATCCTTGAGTCCCGGGTTACAGTCCCATACTTTATCCAAACATGGTAGAGCTTTCCAGAAAACTTGATGAAGATGGGTATATTTGGGTAGACTTCTGGGGTCATGTGCTGCATTTGGGAGCTAGGCTTTTGAGAGGGTGCCTGATCTTACCCTGGGGCTAGCCTGCACTCATCAGCTCCTTTAGGTAGTAGTAGCCTGTCATTGCATGTGTGTTGGCCTGGGGATTTCCTGAATAGCAGGAAACTATATGTGGGAAGATGCATTTGATTTAAAGTGAGGTGCCTCTGGGGCCGAGGAGGAAGTGACTTGGACATTGGTAAAATAAGATGAAGACTTGTTTTTTTTCTTTATTTTTTTAAATTTTTATTGCTTTGTAAATAATACCATTCAAAATTTCTACTTCCTCCCCTCCTCCCACTTCCCTCCCACTCTCCCACTCACCGTCTCTCCTCCCCCTCCAGTCCTAAGAGAAGTCAGGGTTCCCTGCCCTGTGGGAAGTCCAAGGCCTTCCCTCCTCCATCCAGGCCTAGGAAGGTGTGCATCCAAACAGACTAGGATCCCAAAAAGCCAGTACATGCAGTAGTAACAAATCCCAGTGCCATTATCATTGGCTTCTCAGTCAGCCCCCATTGTCAGCCACATTCAGATAGTCCGGTTTGATCACATGCTCATTCAGTTCCAGTCCAGCTGGCTTTGGTGAATTCTCATTAGATCAGGCACACTGTCTCAGTAGGTGGACGTACCCCTCACGGTCCTGACTTCCTTGGTCATGTTCTGCCTCCTTCTGCTCTTCAACTGGACTTTGGGAGCTCAGTCCAGTGCTCCAATGTGGGTCTCTGTCTCTATCTCCATCCATCGCCGGATGAAGATTCTATGGTGATATTCAAGATATTCATCAGTGTGACTATGGGACAAGGCCAGTTCAGACACCCTCTCCTCACTGCCCAAGGACCTAGCTGGGGACATCCTTGTGGACACCTGGGATCACCTCTAGAGCCAAGTCTCTTGCCAACCCTAAAATGGCTTTCTCAAGATATCTTCTTCCCTGCTCCCATATCTGCCCTTCCTCCATCTCCACCATCCCACTCCCACATGCTCTCTCCTGTCCTTCCTTTCTCCCTTCTCTCTCCCCCTCTCCCCTTCCTCCCACCCCACCCTCATCCCCACCCCCATGCTCCCAACTTTTGCCCTGCGATCTTGTGAAGACTTGTTTTCACAAGTGATGAACACACCTTTTAGAAAATGAATTTGCAACTTTTGTTTCTTTCATAAGTAGATTGATAACTTTATTTCTCACCTTCCTCTATATGGAATATAATAGCTATAGGCTTTTACGATCTTCTTGTAAGTAGTACCTCACCATCTGATCCTACCCTTACTCCTCCCCCTTCACCCTTACTCCTCCCCTTCACCCTTACTCCTCCCCTTCACCCTTACTCCTCCCCCTTCATCCTTACTCCTCCCCCTTCACCCTTACTCCTCCCCTTCACCCTTACTCCTCCCCTTCACCCTTACTCCTCCCCTTCACCCTTACTCC
>NC_022032.1:19454741-19487342 GCF_000317375.1 Microtus ochrogaster | reverse complement strand
CCTTCACCCTTACTCCTCCCCTTCACCCTTACTCCTCCCCCTTCACCCTTACTCCTCCCCTTCACCCTTACTCCTCCCCCTTCACCCTTACTCCTCCCCCTTCACCCTTACTCCTCCCCTTCACCCTTACTCCTCCCCTTCACCCTTACTCCTCCCCCTTCACCCTTACTCCTCCCCCTTCACCCTTACTCCACCCCCTTTTCACTCTTACTCCGCCCCTTCACCCTTGCTCCGCCCCCTTCACCCTGACTGTTTCCCCTTTAGCCATCTACATTTCTGTGAGTTCGTTTCTCAGTTTCTTGCTTGATACAGAGCCCAAGGAAAGGGCATTTCTTAGTGCTCCACTGTCTCCCTTCCCTAGTGCTACAGATGGGGTTAATTCTGGAGACAGAGGTGGCTTCTTCTCCTTCTCCTCCTCTTCTTCATCTTCCTTTTTCTTCTTCCCTCCTTCCTTCTTCTTTTCTTTTTTTTCCCCCGAGCTATTTTTAAGGCTTGATAGGAGGTAGGAAGGTTGTCCTGTTTCTTTCACTCAGTAGCCTGAGACCCCCTGACATCTTGCAATCTCGCCCTGTCTTTGCATGTCCCCACCACAGCAACTGCAACAGCCTCAGTTGGTCTGTCTGCCTCTGTGTGGGCTGCTTCGTTAACTTATTCTTTAAAAAGACAGGCCTATGCAGATCCTTCCTCAGTAGCAAGTTTAATTAAAGCCTGTCAGCAGCTTCCTGTTGCTATTCCCAGCTCTAGTCTGAACTGCGGCCATCGCCTCTACTCTAACCCCAGTCTCAGTGTCTAGCGCCTCTGACTGGTAGACTGTTGGCTCCTCCCTTTAGCACTGCTGTCGGTCCGGTACCTGTTCCACTTTCTGCCTTCAGCCCTCAGCATTGCTTGGGTAGAGTTTCCCCTGGATTTTCGTGTTCAGTAGCACCAAATACTTCTTGTGCTTATCACAGTTTTAATGTTTGTTTGTTTTCTTCCTGGAGTCAGGGTTCTCTAAGTAGCCCTGGTTGTCCTGGAACTCTCTCTGTAGATCAGGCTGGCCTCCAACTCAGAGACCCACCTGCCTCTGCTGGGATCACAGTTTTAATATTACACCATTTGGGAGTAGTCCCGTGCTTTATCACTAACCCTTGTACTCTTGGCTGGCAGGAACACGACTCTATTATCTTTGGTGCTTCAGTAGGAGACTTGGTAGATGAGGGATAGATACTTCTGGAATGAATCAGTACGTCATGAGCAGTGAGAGAACAGACTTTAAGTTAGCACTTTTTTCCCCCCCAGATTTGAACCATAATAGTCCTATGCTCTAGAAGTCTTCTGGTAAAAGACAGGTTCCCAGACTGTGATTCATTAAGTTTTATTTCTGCGAACCACTTTCAGTTTTACCACAAAAACAAACAAGGAAGGACCAGAGCCGGGATTGGTGGTTGTTTTGAGACAGGGTTTCAGTATAGTCTAGGCAGCCTTGAACTCCTGGGTTGACTAGGATGTCTTCAAACTCAATGTCCTCAAACTCAATGCAGCAGTATCCTATCTCAGCCTCCTGAGTGCTGGATTTCCAGGCATAAAGCATCACACCCAGCTAATAAAATGTGTTGTAAGCATGATTGATTCCTATCACCACTTCCTTTTTTAAACCTTAAAGTGATATATTATTTTAAGAAGTAGCAGATAATCTCAAGGCAAGGCAGGCTCAGTGGAAGGCACAGCTCCACCCCTCAGTGTATCCCTGGGCTCTCCTCCTCCTGAGTCAGTCAGTTCTTGGTCAAGTGACTGTATCTCTTTTATCAACCTCGTGGGATAATAATTGAAAGGAGCTGGAAAATGATTGGAATGGGGGGAGCAAAACAGTTCCTAGAGATGCTCCTGGCAGTGTTTCCCTCACATCTTATTGGTCATGTTTGGACCAGTTCCCATTCCCAACAAACTTCTGGTGAGGCATCCAGGATTTCTGACTGGCTTGGGACAATCTCAGGAAGGAGACCGAGGCATTAAAACAATGGACACTTCACCTCACCCGGGAGTATCTTGTGGCTAGTGTCATACCTCTGGTCACTCACCCAGCACTTAAATCATCTGCCGTACCTGGTTTTATCCTCCTGTGGTATACGTGTGTGAACCTCACAGTAGGCCTTCCTCCCATTTTTAATGCATTTAGTTCAGCTGAATGAATGTGCAGACCCAGTTTTCTTTCTATCTAGTCAGTTTTATTTGCGCTCTTCATTTCTGCCCAGTAAACCTTTACTAAGGGGAGGAGAGGGGCTGTCTAGCTTTCAGTTGTGATCGACTGGATACAGATGTCATTTGTGTAGGTTTGGCATGGGAGAGGTAAGACTGTAAAAACTTTGGTCCTGAATAGTTTGACATACCTGTGGACGTGGATGTGTTCTACTTGAACTCATGTATGCAGATGTGCAATTTGAGGGTGAGATGAGGGTTGAACAAGTGCATTTGTTGGGAGAGGGGTTGGTAGTGGTTGTGTAGAAGGGAGCTGGGCGAGCAAAGGAGGAACAGTCTATTGAAGAGTGAGAGGAACGGGCAGAAACTCGGGAGAGAAAACCTAAGAGTGAACAGCCAATCGCATCAGTTGCAGACATCCAGGAAGGGTGGCCTCTGTACTCCGCAACTTGGTGGATGTTGTAGGCATCCAGTAGATGCCAGTGTTTGTATGGGGCTTTAGGTAAAGAGGCGAAGGGAGCCTCGGAGGCAGAAAAGGCCTTCAGGTTGAGGAGTGGGGCTTGGGAAGTATAGAGATTGTGGGGCACACAGTGTAGAAGCTGGCTGAGGAGGGAGGGAGGAAAGGTAGCCTTGCAGGAGAGTGTTGTTGTGCATGATGGGAATTTGTAGCCACTTAAAAATGTTTTTAGATTTATTTACTTTATGTATTTGGGTGTTTTGCCTACATGTATGTCTGGGTACCCATGTGTGTTTGCTACTCTCCGAGCCCAGAAGAGGGTATTGGATCCCCTGGAACTGAAGTTATGGACTGTGGTGAGTGGGCCATCTGGGCATGTGGGTGCTGGGAATTGAACTGTGGTCCTCTGTAAGAACAAGTGCTCTGCACTGCTGAGCCAGCGCTCCAGCCTCTGCTGTCCCTGTCAGAGGAGGAACAGACACATATTTCTGAGTTAAAGATTCAGAGTGCAGAGGAAGGGTCTGAAAATCTCGGACATGCAGTCTGCTTGGTAGAGCAGCACCAGGGAGACATGCGTGGAAGGAATCAGGCTTGGGACTAGTGGGGTGAGGGAGGGGGGGCGGAATGGGAGCACCAGGGAGATACTTCAGGTATCTTGGCAAGTGGGAGGCAAAACTAATTGCTGAAGGTAAGGAAGATGACATTTTGTATAAGGTACTTTTAAAAAGGTGATTTTAAGAAGAAGTGGTAGAAGATTTGGAAGTGGATGAAATAACAGCAAAAACACTTATTGAGTGCTCCCTGTCTACTAAGCATTATATGAAATACTCATCTACTCCTCTCAGTTATGAGACTTTCACTATCATTCCACTTGATGAATCAGAAAGCAGGTTTAAATGGGTTAATGTCTTCCCAAACACGACCAAGTTGATGAATGGTGGGTGGCTCTAAGCTTTGCATGGTATGACAGATTAGACAAGAATATTTGGTAGTCACTTAGATATCATCTAGGCCAAAAGAGGTGCTAAGAGCAGGAAGAATCTGAGAACTCTAGAGAAAAGAATCAATAGGACTGTGCTTGTGCCCTGTCATCAGAGCCTTCTGAGTGACAATGGGAAGGGGTGACTGAATGGAGGGGCTTGACACGAGAATTGTTGTGTTGAGGGGTGAGGAGAGCGGGTCCTGGGCAGGCCGGCGGTTTTCTTTGGGTACCCAAAAGGTCACGCCCAAAGCTGGTTTAACCTCTTAAAGATCATTGGCTGACAGAGGTTCCCCATCACCATTGGAATAGAGAAGGTCAGGACACTGTGAGGTGTGATCTGGCCCAGTGTTCATATGGTTCATCTTATTTCTCTTGTGATTGCTTCTCAAAATTCTTTGGTAAAATGTCAGGAAAGTGACTGAGGAAATGGTGTGGTGAGTAAGGTGCTGGCCATCAAGCCTGGGGACATGAGTTTGCTCCTAAGGACCCACATGATAGACAAAGAGAACCAACTCTTGCAAATTGTCCTCTGACCGCCACACACACACAAATGAATAAATGTGGAAAAAATTAAATGTTGTCAGGGAAGATTGCCTTGCATATTGTGAGATCTAGGGAATGAAGAGGTTCAGGTTGGTCTAGGGGAGGTTGCTAACTACTTCACCTGAAGCCATCTCTGGCTATACCCTGGCCATTCAGGGATTTTCTTATAGTCTGGAACAATTTCCAAGGTTAGATGCAATCAAAGTTAGGCCGGGGGAGTTATTTTTCTGCTTACAGGAGTACAGTTTTATAATTATGAAAGCATTTGAATTCTACAAGTTGGTGGCTTCACTGACTTTGCTTATGCATCAGTATCATACTTTGATCTGTTGCTCTCCCTTCCTTCCTCTCCAGTTCCTCCTTTTCTCCAATAGCCCCTCTTCAACTTTAAGGTCATTAAAACAAAATCTTTCTAATTTCCACATGTGAGGGAAATCATATAATACTTTTGATGTCTGGCTAATTTAACATAATCTCCAGTTCTGTCTATTTTCCTGAAAAATATATGATTTTATTCCATTGTGTATATATCACATTTTCCTTATCCATTGTCTGCTGACAAAACCTAGGCTGGTGCTATTGTGAATACAGTAAAGACAGTGTGCAATCTCTACTTTGTATGCTGACCTCATTGCTCTCGGATAAACACCCAGGATTGCTATAGTAGGTCTCTTTTTAGTGTTTGAGGAATTTCCATACTGATTTCTTATAGGCAGGGTTTTCTGTCTTGCCAGCTCACTCCCAAATAATCATACAGAAACTTATTATTAATTATAAATGCTCAGCTGATGTGGGATTCCCCTCTGTATGCTATGAATATGTTTTATTACTATTGGTTAACAAAGAAACCTCTTTGGACTATAACAGGGCAGAATATAGCCAGGCTGGAAGAGATAGAGATAGAGAGAGAGATAGAGAGAGAGAGAGAGAAGCTATGTAGCTGTGGAAGGTGACAGATGCCAGACCCTTACCAGTAAGCCAAAGCCTTGTGCCAATACATAGATTAATAGAAATGGGTTAATTTAAGATGTAAGAGTTAGTTAATAAGAAGCCTGAGCTAATAGGCCAAGCAGTGTTGTAATTAGTAATAGTTTCTGTGTGATTATTTGGGCTGGGCAGCCAGGAAACAAACAAGCTGTTTACACTCAGCTGATAGCTTAGGCTTGTTACTAACTAGCTCTTTCAACTTATATTAACCCATATTTCTTATCTATGCTCTACCACGTGACCACGTGGTGGTGCTTTTTTTCAGCACCGTGACTCCTCCCTCCTTCCTAGCATTCTTTCTGTCTCTGGTTCTCCCGCCTACCTCTTTCTGCCTAGCTATTGGCCAGTTGGCTCTTTATTAAACCAATGAGAGTAAAATATATTCACAGTGTATAAAAGGATTATTCTACAGAAATTTCTGAAGTAGTTGGGCTGAGTATATGCTTAGTTTGTGTATACACTTAGGGGTCTGTTTTAGCCATGTTAAAGGTTCAGGAATGATTGATTCAGCTTCCCTATGTAGTGTGAAACATTATAGGCACTGTATTCATTCAAAACTAACTCATTCATTGAGCTGATATCTCTCTTTTTTTTTTTTTTTAAGACAGGTTTTCTCTGTGTAGCTCCCACTGTCTTGAAACTCCACAAACCAGACTGGCCTTGAACTCCTAGGTCCTCCTGCCTCTGGGGTGCTGGAATTAAGGTGCAGGTGGTAATCACTGTCTGCTTTATCTGATGACATTCTTAGCCTTTGGATTGGTGGCCTCCAGTGTTCTCCTGAGTCAATAGATTGTGAAAGGTTTGTTTATCTATCCTCACAAGATGTTAGTCCTGGTACAGAGGTGGGCAAGGAGTGGCTGTTTCAGAGGGCCAGAATTAGCCTCTGGACCGGCAGTGTCCCAACCTCTCCACAATACCAAAGTTCTAGTCAGTCTCTGCCAGTCAGACAGATTCAGTTTCGTTCACAGCCGGCCGCAGCTTCTCTTCAGGAGCTCTTGTTCACAGGGAAGCTTGTGCCCAGTTGAGCGGCATCTCCTGTCCCATGGCTGAATCTCTCTGTTTGTACGGAATCCTTGTTTCACAGTTAAATTTCAGATTCTTTTCTGGACTATTTAGCAGTGTTTCTCAAAGTGGGATCCAGGGATCTCAGAAATTATTGTTAAAATACTATTCCAGCCAGATAGTGGTGGCACATGTCTTTAATCCCAGCACTCAGGAGGCAGAGAGGCAGGCAGATCTCTGTGAGTTTGAGTTCTAACCTTGTCTGCAGAGTGAGTTGCAGGACAGCCAGAGCTACACAAAAGATATCTGTTTCAAAAACCAAGAAAGAAAGAAAGAGAGAGAGAGAGAGAGAGAGAGAGAGAGAGAGAGAGAGAGAGAGAGAGAAAGTTAGATGCGGTAGTTCATATCTGATTGCATGGGAGGTTCAATGTTTCAGTGTTAGCCTGAGCTATGGTGAGTTCCAGGCTAGCAGATACACAGAAGGGTCTATAAAACTGTCTTCAAAGAACTTTCCTAAATGTATTTGGAAAATTAAATGTGTCCAAGTTGTAAAGAGGGGCTTCCAGATGTCATTGTGGATGAAGGAAAAGGAATGTCACAGTCACCTTTGTGTTGGCACGATGCCCATGTGGGTGCTTGCAGCAAGCACTCTCTCTCTTTCTGATTTTGAGACAGGGTTTCTTTGTGTAACAGCCCTGGCTGTCCTGGAACCTGCTTTGTAGACCAGGCTGGCTTCAAACTCACAGAGATCCACCTGCCTCTGCCTCCCGAGTGCTGGGATTAAAGACATGTGCCACCACAACTGGCTTAGTGCAGGTTTCTTAGCCCTCTGTCTGGTCAGAGGCAGATCTGCTCCTGTGGAATATTTAGTCATTGAATTCCAGCACATTGATTTTAGATAGAAAGGGAAGAGACAGTGTTATCGTTAGCTTTAGGCTGCCCTTAGGAAGGACTCAACACACTCTGTGAGTAGATTCAGTTGAACTGTGCTTTCGGTTTTACCCTTAGTATTTTATACACGTGTGTGATCAGGGCTGCTGTATGTAGAGCTCAGTTTATGTTTCAGAGGAGCTGTGAAATAGCAGGTTTCACCGAATCAAATAACCAATGTAATTTTTCTAACTATATACAATTATTTTATCACCAGTTTTTATTTAAAATCTAGCCAGCCAATTAATGAAAAAGTATTATGGTATTTTATAAAAAAAAATGGAGTATTAAACCTCGGAAAACAAGCAGTCCTGTGTGATTCAGCTAGTTGTTGGATTATATACAAGCCCTGAAGCAGGGGAGACTAGGTTGGTTATCATTTAGGTTCAGTGTTGTCTGTTAGGAAATGAAATTATGTATGAATCTCGAATTCTTATGGAACGCTCTTAGAGACTCATAACGTGTTTGAGTGGCTTCCTTCCATGACTGAAGGGAGGGATGGAGAGTGAAGTGGATGGAGGCTTCTAGAATAGGATGAACATTGGATTCTTGAGCACACTCCTGTAGTTCAATAGCTAATTAGCTACTTGGTTATTAGTGCCCATCAAGAATAGATTAAGTCCCACGAGCACAGAAAATACAATTTGTTTGCTGTTGTCTGTCCAGTGGCCAGCTAAGTGCCAAGCAGATAGAGTGAGTCCTCGGTGATCATTAGATGATTGAGCAAATTGATGGAAATGTGATTCACATTGTGGAAACCCGAGACTGGCTGGATTAGCTCCAATGACGCGAATGTCATATGGCAGAACTAAGTAAAACACTCGCCCAGAATTCTTATCACGTAAATCTTTTCAGGAATGCAGAATGCTCATGTCAGAGATTTTAGCTACGTTTTCTGGAGTTAGTTTACTTTTTGATGCCTTTCTCCAGCTCCACTCTTCGCTCCATGTCCTTCCATTTCTATCCATTTTATATTGCTATTTGTCTATGTGTTTTCAAGTGCATGTTGTAATTTGTGTTTGCAAACAGTGAACTTTAATTTGTCTCAATGTGTGTGTGTGTGTGTGTGTGTGTGTGTGTGTGTGTTTTAAAGCCCTTCAGATTGGTGTGTAAGAAATAAAACATTACCACCACGGAAGTCTGATTTTCTTCAAATACATTGGAAAATATTCAACTGGGCAATGGTGGCACATGCTTTTAATCCCAGCACTTGGGAGACAGACGCAGGTGGATCTCTATGAGTTTGAGGCCAGCCTGGTCTACAGAGCAAGTAAGTTACTGGACAGTTAGGGCTACACAGAGAAATTCTGTCTTGAAAAACAAAAAACAAACAAACATTCTAAGTTTTATTAGCTTCCTTTAAAAATCTGTCTGTATTGAGTAATGTAAAGAAATTTTGCATTTGTGGTAATATTTATTATTTTCTTAGATTAGGCAAGCTCCAGGTTCAATGGGAGACCTTGTCCGCCAAAATCAAGTAAGAGCAATTGAAGAAGACTTGCAATGCTGGCCACTACCTCTGTGCTGTCATACAGTATGTACATAGAAAGAGGACCAGTGCTGGTTTATAACTCATGTGCCTTTTAGTTGCTGTTGTGCTTTGTGTGCGTTCTTTCTGTTGATGCTCATATTAACCCTAAGTCAGATACTGTTTTTATGTTTTACAAATAAGGAAACTGAGGTATAGAGAAGTAACCTGCCCATAATTATAGCCTCGAAATGTTGGGCACACTGACTACAAGAAATAGACCAAAACACCTCTGGATGATGGGATTATGGCTCAGTTCACTTCTTTACATCTGTAATACATTGAAGGATATGTCTCTACAATTTACGTAGCTGATGATAACATTTGAAAAAGTTATAGCCTGTTTAAAATCTAGAAAAGGGTCAATATAAGAGATTCGTAGGTTTCATTTCAAAGATGAATTCTTGCAATTAAGATAGAAATTAAGCTTGTTTAAGAGGGAGAATGTGGTGTGCTGTTATTGTGCCATAGTCCAGGGACTGTGCACAGGACACTCATTACGAGAAGGAAGATTTTCCCTTCCCCTTCAGATGGGTGTGTGTTGCGTAGACTGGCCTCACATTCTGGCCTCTATCAAGCAAGTAGCCAGGACTACAAGACTGCAGCACTTTTACCCAGTTTAGAAAAAAAAAAGGATTTTACATACCATTTTTTTTTTTTGAGTGTGTATGTGTGTGTGCATGCAGGTATTGGAGAAGGCTTCAGGTTCTCTGGAGCTAGTGTTAGCCTGAGTTTTATGCCACCTGATGTGAATGCTGGGTATTAAACTGTGGGCTTCTGCAAAAGTAGCAAGTCCTCTTAACCCCTGAGCCACCTGTCTAGTCCCCCACCCCCACCCCAAATGGATTTTCAAAGATTGTCACCTGGACAAGGGGTACACATCTGTAATCCCAGCACCTGGAAGGCTGAGGCGGAAGGTCTTGAGTTCCGTGCCCACCTAGGCTGTAGCAAGACTCTTACACAAGGTTCTGTCCTAGTGACTTAAGTCGTGAGAGGGCTAGCGTGATGAGAGATCGTCCAGTGTATGTGCACATGTGCAAATAGCACACAGTACCCCTAATATACACAGCTTTTGTGTTCATATGTTACCAGTTTAAAAATAAATTTAGTGCAGGTGGATCTCTTTGAGTTAAAGGCCAGCTAGGGCTACACAGTGAGACTGTGTATCAATAAACAAATAATAAATCTTAAAACTCAATAAAAGGGTAGGAGATTTTACAAATACCACCACTTTCTTTTTTGTTGTTGTTGGTTTTTGTTTTTGTTTTATGAGACAGGGTTTCTCTGTAGCTTTGAAGCCTGTCCTGGAACTTGCTCTTGTAGACCAAACTGACCTTGAATTCACAGAAATCCACCTGACTCTGTCTCCCAAGTGCTGGAATTAAAGGCGTGTGCCACCACTGCCTGGCACATACCACCACTTTCTATCAATACAAAATTCCCAAAAGAGATAATCACTTAGCTTATGTTTTGACAGGTTTTTGTTTTTTTTGTTTTTTTGTTTTTTTTTTTGATACGAAGGAAAGCAAGCTCACACTGACGCATAGCAGAGCATGGACCAGCTTAGCCAAACTGGCCTTTGTAAATGCAGATGTGGCCTGCAGGCTTCACTCATAGAAATGTCAAGAAACAGAAGCAGTAGACCCGCTTCAGGAAGCGTGTACTTTCCTCTCTGTAAAGGGTAGCCAGCCACAAGGGCAAAAATAGCACAAGTGGTGGGTCCGTGGCCTCATTCTGGTTGCTCAGCTTTCCGCTCCTTTTTGTTGCTCTCATTCCCATCATCTTTGGACTCTGTCTGCTAGCAAGCCATGCAACCCAGTCAGGTTTCTTTCTTCTCCCTCTCTTCCTTTCCTTGAGACAGGTCTCTCTGGCCAGCCTTGAACTCACCATGAAGACCAGGCTGGCCTTGAACTCAGAGACTCATCTGCTTCTGCCTCCAAAATTCTGTGTTTAAAGGTATATGCCACCCTCCCTGGCTCCAGCCTGTTTTCTTGGAAGTTGGTAACATTCCGTGTTGTGTTAGTGCTCATAGCTGAATTGTGCATTTGCGTGTGAGGCATTCTGCCAAGAACTTGGTGTGGTGAGAGTTATGGACATGACGTACATGGGTTGAATCTGGCTCACAGTTTGGTGCAGTGTAAGCCAACAGTGTTTGGAGTAACAATGAATTAGATGGAGATACTTAAAAATTATTGATTTCCATTTATTGTTGAGACCAAACAAAACAAAACAAAAAAACAATACCTCTAGCACAATGACAAGCATAACCCCTTTCGCTATTTATAGTAATTTCTTGGCCAATGCTGTGTTTTTCTGTTTTTGGATCCCCTGTACCAATTATATTTAAAGCGAAGGAACAATAAGCCCCTTAAAAAGAGCCGAACAGAGGAAGTGTCTGGGTCCCGGCAGTGGCATTAGTGAGTGACAGCAGAGCCAGACCTGGCTGTGGAGCCGTGTCCCCTGCCCTGCTGTGCCGCACCAGCTCTGACATGGCTGCCCAGCGTGTACAGTGGGAACCCTTCCTGTCTCTGCCAGTCTTCACCTAATGCCATGACCTTTCAAGTTCCTTCCCAGGGAAGATACTCATGGTTTCTTCATTTCTTTGGTTTTGAATAAATTACTTTTTTGAGGCCAAGACAGAATATGATCATTTTGAAAGAGGTAGAGTTTTGAGAATAACATAGTTTAAACGTGAGAAAGTTATGGGGTCCCCGAAGATTACCAGATGTTCAGGGCCTGTGGAAAGACAACCCGTGACACTGTGTGGGTAATGATGACGGCTGCCGGATTGTATTTATTTGTTTAAGGTATATTACCATTTCTGGAACTTCACAGAAAATTATATCCATAACCCCTGAAATCTATATAATCTTTTCTTCCTTTCTCTCCCTTCTGCTCCCTTCTTTCCCCTTCCCCTCTGTGTGGGGCTTAATGTAGCTCAGGCTGACTTCAAACCAGGGATGTAGCCGAGGATGACTGTTAAATTACAGTCCTTCCACACACCAGGTTATAGTCATGTGCCTCCATGTCCGGTTGTTTCCCTTTCAGCATCAGCTGTAACACATTGACAAGCACCTGTGTGAGATGTTTGTTTACTAGAACAGTGCATGTAATGGGCAAGAGGCAAATTAGGTCATGATGGGCTGGGCGTCCACCCGGAGAGCATTGCCACCTTATCAGTCTGTGTAGCCTGCATTTCAGACAGCTCCTGGCTGGTGACACTAATGGTGTCAGAGCGGCTAAGTTTCTCTGCAAGGTTTCTCTGGGAGTTTTATCTTTAGAGGGCATCTCTGGCTTTGGCACACACCATGGCTGTGGCCTGAGAAGCTGTTCTGTACTCAGAGAAGCGTTAATGCTGTGCTGCTGTGCTGTCTGTTCTTGATTCTGCAGACCTGCTAACGCATCCCAGAGAAAAGCTTTTAGGAATTGGCCTGACTTTGGAAAACATTCTTTTTCAAATGTGTAGTTATATACTGAGATCTCTAACTTTTTCCTTCTAGAGAATTGTGTAATTAAAAATGACCTTCGTTAGTTTGATGTAGTTTTAAATTTTAATATGGAGATAGTTTTCATTTATTTTTATTAAATATTAAATGTATTTTTTAGTAATCGTGGTCTGCCTCACCAGCAGCTCTTATGAATGAATATTGTGATGTATGTACTAGAACAGTAAAGCAGAAGCAGAGTGATCACACTCCATAGGGAGGGCTGGACTGGATGCTAGAGTTTTTACCAGTATCCTTTGTGACCATAGCGGTGCATGTCTGTCTTTTATCTCTTCCCAAACCAGCACTATAGGAAAGTGACTGTGGAGAAAGGTGTGTTGTCTGAGGAACAAGTGTGTGCCCACAGAACAGACATCAGCATTTGTCTTCAAGAACAGGTCTTTGGTAGGCTAGCCTGTGGGAGTTGCTGCTTTTCAAATCTATAAAAGAAGGAAAGAGGGAAGCAAGGGATAGAGGCTAGCTTGGGCTACACAGTGAGACCCTGTCTCAAAACACACCACCTCTCCCCAAATGTATTCTCAGGAGCCAAAACCAAAACAACAGAACCCCAAATATATACTCACAATCAAAACCAAAAACAAGAGAACCCTAACTGTATTCTCAGTAACCAAAACCAAAACTAAAACAGCAGAACCCCAAGCCTATTCTAATAACCAAAAACAAAATCAACAACAGAACTTCAAACACATGCTCAATAACCAAACCCAAACCCAAATAATAGAACCCCAAATGTACTATAAATAACCAAAACCAACAACAACAGAACCCATATATTCAATAACCAAAACAAATATTCAATAAAACATATATTCAGTAACCAAAATCAAAACAAGATAGCAGATCCACAGTGAGGGAGACATTCTCCTAACCTCCTTCCACTTGGTTCTTTTATTTCCTACCTGCTGAAGGTTTCACTGCCTCCCCATAGTGCTATGCACAAGTTTGGAACCACGTGGTGTCTCAGCCCAGGCTCCCCTCTCCCAAGCCCTTAAACATGGTTTCCTAATTACAGGTTCAGAAATTTTGGTGAGCAGCTGTGGTCAGATGAAGAAAACCAAAGGCATGCATTTAGTTGAGATTTTCCTGAACTTGGTTTTCAGAATGGAAACTGTTAAGGACTCTGGGAGAGAAACCATGGGCACTATCGGAGGGGGAGGACTGTGTGAGCTGTATGAGGGATTTCAACGAAATGCTTAGCTTTTTTCTTTTAATTTTAACAACTTTAAAATTTTTATTATTTTATTTTGTATGTGTGAGTGTTTTGTCTACATGTATGGCTGTGCACCACGTGCATGCCTGGGGCCCACTGAGAACAGCAGAGGGGGTTGGAGCTCCTGAAACTGGAGTTACAGATGTCGCGCAAGAGCAGCCAGTGTTCTTGAGCCCTGAGACATCTCTCCAGTCCTTGGTTTTCCTTCTACCATCTGACCACTGTTGGTCACTGAAAGTTTTGTGCCCGTATTTGAGAAATTATAAAACTTTGAAAATTAGAATGAATCTTAACCTTGTAATGTGATATAGTTACTAAAGACTAGAAAAGTTTGAAATGGTTGGAAGTGCATTTTACCCTTTATCATATCAAATGTTTGTCTCTATATGAGCGTAATTTTTCTAATGCCTTGAGAATCTGCTAAATGCTGTGTGTTGAGTTCGTAGCATTATGTCCTTTCATAGTACAACACACACATGCATTTATAATAATTATTATTATTATTATGTTACTTTCAAATATATGTATTAGAAAGTACGAAATGTTAAGGCTGTGGATTTTAGCTCTCTTTAGGGAATGAAGAGGATGATAACTCTTGGCTCCCCTCCCAAAGACAGCAGGAGACTAGTCCAGCGTAGGCATTCTCTACTCCTCTGACGCTCTAATTCTCCGCAGCTGTGTTTGCTGGATGATGGTGATGATCATGTCAGCGGTTAGGCCTCCTTAGGAGAACAGTTGCTGGATTCAAAGACAATCCATTTAAAATTTTAATGTTGTTAATACAGTTTCCTTTTTCAAAGCATGGAGAAATAGACGCTCTCCCAACAATGTATGAAAACAAACATTTTATCATAGATTAGCCAAAAGGGGTATTCTGAGTTTTGCAGTCTGAGGTATATAATCGCTTCATTGTGTATTTTCCTAATGAAAGGATCATATACTACGTGTGTTTGGAAAATAGGGGTATATGTATAATATATATTATATAATATATGTATATAAATCGATAGTCCTTTGTTACATATGTTGAGATATTCTAGACCAGTGATTCTCAACCTATGGGCAGCATATCAGATATCTTGCATATCAGTTATTTACATTATGATTCATAACAGTACCAAGATTACAGTTTTGAAGTATTGATGAAATAATTTTATGGTTGGGGTTTACCACAACATGAGGAACTGTACCAAGGGTCGCAGTGTTGGGAAGATTGCAAACACTGTCCTAGAACATTACCTGTATTGTTTATACTGTCTTTTGTCAAACAGTAGTTTTCTATTTTAAATTCATGCTTTGTTTCTTTTTGTCTTCCTGTATAACTTTTGGATTTTGTGCCTTATTGTAGAGGCCTTTTCTATCTCGTGATTATAAACATCTGATTACAAATTTTCTAATTAGTTTTTTAGTTTAAGGAAACATTTAACTCCCCAGTCAGTTTGCAGTTATAAAGAAAGTATGACTATCAGCTCCCCTACCTGTGAATACAAAACTATCCCAGTGTCATTTATCGAATCGTGTTCTGGCTAGTTTTTATATTAGCTGACATAGGCTAGAGTCATCTGGGAAAAGGGAACGTTTACTGAGAAAATGCCTCCATCAGATTGTCTGTAAGCAAGTCTATAGGAAATTTTCTTGATTAATGATTGATTTGGGAGGATCCAGCCCATTGTGGGTGGTGCCACCCTGAGCGTGTGGTCCTGGGTTGTATAAGAAAAGCAAGGTGAAGAGCAAGCCAGTTAGCAGTGCTCCATGGCCTCTGCATCAGTGTCTGTCTCCAGGTGCCTGCCTTGAGCTCCTGCCATGACGTCCTCAGTGATAGACAATAACCTGAGAGTTGCCAGAGGAAATAACCCTTTCCTCCCCAAGCTGATTGTGGTCCTGGTGTTCATCACAGTAATGGAAACCCTGATGGGGACAAATAGTGTTATCTTTTCCCTCATTGGCTTAAAATCTTTGTTATGTTTTTAATTTTCATAAATTATCTGGTTTTTTATTTTCCTTCTATTTCCAATATTATAATATTTTATTCTCCCTTTTCTAAACATTTCTTAATTAACATTGAACATTTGTTTACTTTTCCAGAGTAAGACCATGACCTCCGAATCTTCATCTTGGTTTTATCTTTATATGTAGTTCATTCATTCAGTGATCTCTTTTCTTCTCCTCCCTCTCATTTCAGAGCCCTGCTTGTGGAAACCCACAGGAGACAGCTCAGGGCAGAAGAGTGGTCATTTCTCACAGTATTGACCGAGCTCTGAAAGATGGTGAGGATGGACTGGGCTCACGGGATTACTATAATAAGCGATCCCTCACTGTTCTCAAAGGGGATTTGCTATCTCTGGTTTATCTATCCTTCCTACAGCACTAGGAATTTTCATGAGTTTGTGTTTGAAGATTGGGTGCCTCTGTGTTTTGGATAAATGGAAGTGGTTTGAACATTTATATAGTAGAGATTTCCAGACTTCACGAAACTAACCAGCCCAGGAGAGATTTATCTGCAACAGGGAGTGCAGACCTGCTCCCTAGTCCTTAAAATAGGTTTCAGGAAACATTTCACTGTAGATACTACTGGAGGATGTGTGTTAGGGGGCAATGGACTCTGTGCACTTGTGGCCACATCACTTCAAGCAGATGAGTGAGAGCCTCACAGAAGAGTGGAGAACATGCAAGGGTTTGAAGAGGAGGGCTGAGGGGCAATGGCAAGGTACACTGTGGTTATACTCCTGAAGTAGGAGTGAGCAAGTCTCTAAATATTAGTGTTTAAGGATGCAGCACATTTTGAAGACCAAATTAAGGTTATAAAAGATTATTAAGGTAAGATTTGTAAATATATTGATTTCAATTATTATACAGGGAAAAAAGTCTGAATTTTTCCACTAACTGCATGCTGTTAAATAGCTAACAGGGGACTGAATTAAATAATGCACAAATAAGTATTTTTTCTTGGCATAGTTCACAAAAATCACAGTGTTTAAATTTGAAGATGAGGATTACAAAAGCAGAGAAATAGTATGAAAATTTTGACTATTAGAATTTTATAGATTGTAATTTAAGTTTAGTAATGTTTCTATTAATGATTAACATAAACTACTTTTATAAATTTTTTTGGATATAAAATTTGACTTTTCTTACTCAAAACCTCATGGTTTTGCTGGGCATGATGGGGCATGCTTTTAATCCTAGCGTTTGAGAGGCAGCGGCAGGCAGGTCTACATAGTAAGATTCTGTCTCAAAACAAAATAGTCTTAAAAAGAATTTTATTTTTATATATGTGCATGCATGTCTCCTGTGTAAGCGCAGGTGCACATGCCATGCTATGCACGTGGAGGCCAGAGCACAACCTTTGGGAGTCAATAATTTCTTTCTACCATGGCTCTGGAGATTGGATTCAGGTTGTCTGACATGTACAGCAAGTGATTTTAGTCACCAGACCATTTTGATGATCCCACACCAATTTAAAAAATATTTACTTGATTTTATGTGCTTGCATGTGAAGGTCCACATGTTTGTATATGCACCACATGTATGTCTAGTGCCCAGGGAGACCAGAAGAGGGCGTAGGAGCTTCTGGGGCTGGAGTTACAGCTGTTGTGAGCCTCCTTGTGTGGGTGCTGGGTGCTGAGCCTGGACTCTTTGTAAGGACAACATGTACTCTTCAACACTGAGCTGTCTCCCCAGCTTCTGCCCCAATATTTGATTTTTCTTCACTACTTTCAGCACCACCCCCCCCGCAATCCCTAGTTGTTTTATGTAGGAAGGAAGGTTAGTCTGGTAAATTTACTCAGTCACCCCGTAGTTGCTGGAGAGATGGCTCGGTGGTGAAGAGCACAGGTGCTCTCACAGAGGACCTGGATTTGGTGGCTTACAACCATCCATGTAACTAGTTCCAGAGGATCTAGACCCCCTTCTGGCCTCCCTGGGCACCAGACAAGCACATGGTGCAGATACATACAGTGTAAAATAAGTAAAGCTTTAAAAATGCTAAAAATCCTTAATTTAATGACCTTGTTAGCACATACCTTTAATCCTGGCACTTGGGAAGCAGGGACAGGCTAATGTCTGTGAGTTTGAGCCCAGCCAGGTCTACAAAGCCAATTCTAGCACAGTTAGGGCTGTTACATAGAGAAATCCTGTCTTGAAAACCAAAGGAAGAACAAAAACAAAAAACTCTAATTCTATAAACCGTGTTTTAACTGTTTCCTTTTGAAAGATGGTTAATATTTTACTGTATTTATGTGCCACGCTTTATTTGTTCATCCTTTAATGGACACTTGAATTACTTCTATTTGAGGCTCTTGTGAATACCAAAAATATGATGCCTTTCGAATTTTGAAAGACATAAAAATTTCTTTGCAGTTGAGTATGACATTTTTCCTCTTGCATGGGCCAGTTTGTTTCAGAAGTATTTGCATGGAGTGGATTTAGGAAAAAAAATACTGAGGCCTTCTTGACAGAAACAATACACATTGCCCGTAAGTCAGTTTCTGTGCAGTGGCTTTGTTTGAGAGGAAAGTGTCGTACAAAGCCTTGGGGGAAGGGTTTTGGTTTATTATTTGGCACATTTATAAAGCATATTTGATGGCTTGCTTTCTTTTTTAAACTTAATTTTTTATTAATATATCATTTGCCTGTATTAGGAGATATGGTATGATAGTTCAGTGTCTATGAGTGCACCAACTAAATCCAGCATTTTCCCAACTGGTGCTGTTCTCTGTGCCACATGAGGTTGACTGCTTTGTATTTTTCTCTTTTGTACCTCAGCTCCCATATCTGTTAGACAGTATTGCTACCTACCATCTTTAGGTTCAAAAATCTTTTGTTTGATATAAGATGGTTTTGCAGGAACTTGGACATCATATCCTTTACCAAAATGGGAGCTATTGGCTCAGACCAAAGGGGCAGTCTTGTCCTCAGACTGCATTTTTGGACTGCAGCCTCAGACTGCAATCTCAGACTGGGACTGTCTCCACCAAACCTCAGACTGCACGGAGCTCCTGTTTCCTGCCTTATATTCCTCTGTCCACCCAGCCATATTACTCCTGTCTCCACCTCCCTAGTACTGAGATTAAAGGCCTGTGATCCCAAGTGCTGGGATCACCTTTGTGTGAGCTCTGTTTCCCCTTCAGACAGATTCAATCTCATGTAGCCCAGGGTAGCCCTGAACTATCAGAGAGTCCTCTGTCTCTGTCTCCAGATTAAAGGTGTGTGCCTCCACTGCCTGGCCTCTAGTGGCTTGGCTCTGCACTCTGATCTTCAGGCAAGA
The DNA here is from genome assembly GCF_000317375.1 of Microtus ochrogaster. Lineage (NCBI taxonomy): Eukaryota > Metazoa > Chordata > Mammalia > Rodentia > Cricetidae > Microtus > Microtus ochrogaster. The sequence continues at coordinate 19,468,756 of NC_022032.1, read as the reverse complement.
AGATTTATTTGCTAAAACACAAACAGAATATTACTACTTGCCATGTTGATTTTTTTTTTTTGTCGCAAATAAATGTGAGCTGTCTCTGCTTTCTTAATGGACTTGCCAAGTTCGGAGTGAGGTACAGCTACTCTACAAAAGCTAGAAAGCAACAGCCATCTGATCAAACATCTGGATGCTAACGTAAAAATGGCTGGTTATCTTAAGAGCTCATCTGTTGGATGTCTTTTCTTCCACCCTTGCTGAAATGGCTGTTGATTCCAGCTTGCGTACCAGTCTATAAAATTCTGTTTAATGAATGGTTAAAGTTGCAGTAGCGTCTTGTCTGGGTGCCTGCCTTTGGAAGGTAATTGTTCTCATTTAGTACAGTTGAAGCCATTTGAATCACCTTGAGAATTTCCCTAAACTTGGGCCTATGTAAGTGTTAACAAAGTTCTTGATGTTCTATGTGTAGGCTTTTATTAGTCTGTGTGTCTGTCTGTCTCTCTGTGTGTCTCGCCTGTCTGTTGAGACAGGGTGTCATTTTATAGCTCTTACTGGCCTGGAACTCGCAATGCAGACCAGGCTATCCTCTAACTCTCAGAGATCTATCTAGTTCTGCCTTTCAAGGCCTGGGATTAAAGGTGTGAACCACCCTACCAGGCTGTGAGTAGTGTCTAGAAAATAAAAACCGAAAGGAAAGTGCTGAGAATCAGAAGTGATTTCAGAAATATCAGACAGCTTGGCATCCTTCCACTGGAACTGTATTATGTGGCTAAGTTTTCCTCCCATGGCACTTGGCGGAGTCGTCACCTATGCCACACATCAGTTTATTGTTCAGAATCCTCCTTTCTTGAAGAATCACATCAGCTTTACAGTGTGCCCAACCACAAGACCTGTGATGTGGCTCACCAAACACTTGAACAGTTCATTTGTGATTGCTGTAACTCTAAAATATATAGAATTTCAAAGCTTAGTTTGAAAAAAAATAATGAAAATATTTCACTTTAAATATTGACTACTTAATACATGAGTACAGTATATGAAATGAAATATTTTATTCGTTTTGCCTGTTTCTTTTTAGTCTATCAATATGGCTAGCGGGAAATGTAAAGACACATGTACAGATCTTCATGTTCCTATCAGATGCACCAGCCTAGAGCTAGAGATAGACTGGAAACCCCCAGTGACGGTGACAGGCCGTGTGTGCTGATCCGTATAAGTCTGCTGTGGGGGACTGTTCTTGTATTAGTTTTGGGGTATTGATGGTGACAGGCCGTGTGTGCTGATCCGTATAAGTCTGCTGTGGGGGACTGTTCTTGTATTAGTTTTGGGGTATTATTAGGGACAGAATACTGAATATATTCTGAAATTGAATGTAAAGAATCACGGCCCTGTACCACGTTTTAAGCACTAATGGGTAAGGAACCCTAAAGATTATAGTTAACTTGAGTATGAGCAACTTCTACCTTTAGTTGTGGAGACAGAGTGTCTTAGGGTAGAGTAAACGTGGTAATAGTGTCTTTTGTTTACTCAGGTGAGCTTTGGGGTCTTCCTGGAGAAGCCATGACCTGGGCCCAAGTGATGATTGAGAGGATTTTCTGTATTCTATGTTTTTAAGTGGGTTAGCATCAATATCAAATATTTAAGACTTACACTGTATAGGACCCAGACATTCTGGTTAGAGGAGAATCTTTTAAAAAATGTCTTTTCCCTTGTTCTGTTTTCCACTCGGATTCTGTTCTAAACGGTAAACTGCCTTGACGTTTACAACTTGACCTCGCTTTGCTTATTCCGCAGTGTTCGACTACAGCTATAGAGACTACATTCTCTCCTGGTACGGGAGCCTCAGCAGAGATGAAGGACAGCTCTACCATCTGCTCTTAGAAGACTTCTGGGAAATTGCCAAGCAGATTCGCCACAGGCTGAGTCACGTGGATGTGGTTAAGGTTGTCTGTAATGATGTTGTGAAGGCTTTGCTCGCTCACTTCTGTGACCTGAAAGCTGCCAATGCCAGGTAAGTGTGTAATGCCCGCAAGCCCACCCCTTCTCACTAAAACAGCACTGGGGGGGGTGAAATAAGGCAATGCTTAGGAATAGTCTGCCTGAAATAGACTGAACTAGAAAAAAAAATCATTCTGAGTGAGGTAACCCAGAACCAGAAAGACAAACACGAGCCTTCATCCAGTAACTGATGGAAGCAGATGAAGAGATTCGCAGCCAAGCACTGGGTCAATCTCCTTGAGCCCTGCGGAAGAGAGGGAGGAAGGATTATAAGAGCTGGGGGAGAGGGAGGAGCGGGATCATGATGGGGATATCCACAGAGACAGCTCTCCTGAGCTAGTAGAAGCTCATGGACTCTGAACTGAGAGCTGGGGAGCCTGCATGGGAGTTACCTAGCTCCCCCTGAATGTGACAGTTGTATGGCTTGTTCTATTTGTAGGATCCCTGGCAGTGGGACCAGGATTTACCCCTGGTGCATGAACTGGCTTTTTGGAGCCCATCCCTATGATGGAATACCTTGCCCAGACTTAATGCCGTGGGAGGGAGTTGTTCCTGCCTCAACTTGATAGACTCTCCATGGGAGGCCTTACCTCTCCTAGGAGTGGATGAGGGGAGGGAGAGGGAATTGTGTTTGGTATGTAAAATGAATTAAAAAAAGAAAGTAAAATAGATATAAAATTACATATAATAATAATAATAATAATAATAATAGTAATAGTAATAGTAATAATAAAAGGCCGAAAAGGACTAGTGTGCGAAGTTGGCTGCCGACCTGCCATTTCAGCTTTAGTGTGGATCAGGGGAAGACAGAGGCTTCTGAATCTCCACAGTAACTCAGAGAGGGGCCGGACTACCGAAGTGTGAGATCAGAAGTTTCATTTTCAGTTGCTGAATCTGTAGTACCTTGCTACAGTGGCAACAGCAAATTAACATGTCCCACTTTTTGTATTTATTTCTCTATCTTCTTTACTAAACTCCTATTCAGTAGGGCAAATCCAAGTCTTGGGCTCACTGTTACACTTTTGTTAATGGTACCCCTCCTCCCATAGCCATGATTTCTATTCTTTTACTTTTGGATATAAAATTTTTAGTGCCTTTTCTTTAAAATAAATAAATAAACAAACAAACTAGTCAGCCTGCTTGACCTGGAATGCAGGCATTTTGAAGGGAAATAGTCACAAGTACTTGCAGAGTAGATTTCTTGGTTACTTCCTAGTAGAAAATCGCCTTCTAGACACATAGTGGTTTTGTGAGTGGTTCACACAATGAGCTGATGATAGGCTAGCCAGCACGGTAATGAGCTTCCAGTATTGCAGTGTGCAGGGCCTAGGACTGGATATAGCTACTGATGCCTTTCCTTCCCCAGCAGCCTGCACAGCACCTCCAAATACTATGAAAGCTAGCCAGCAGGGAACATGTCCTAGTGGCAGTAGTCCCGTGGAGTGCCTCTGGACTCCCTGGTGGATGGCTCAAAGGGAGGTATCTTGTGCCTGGCATTGAGATTTCCATTTACCTGTATCTTCTGGCATCAGCATTGTCTACGCATGCAGGGTATTTCAGCTCCAACTCCCCTTTAAAAAGAATATATATGTATATATGTGTGTGTGTGTGTGTGTGTGTGTGTGTGTGTGTGTGTATATATATATATAATTCCTTGGGTTGAAAATCCGTAGGTTTACATATAGCTTTTCCACGTACCCTTGATTCTAAAGAAAGCCACCTGCCATTACCTCATCATCTCCCCATTCCCCTACCTCTTTCCATGTCTGCCTCCAGTGTCCCCTTCTCTAATTTTTTTAAACCACATTTTCCTTTTCTATTCATTTGCTGGACAACTTGGTTGATTCCATTTTTTAGCTATTGTGACGTGAGAGGCAGTGGGCATGGATGAGCAATGTAACTATTTTCAACAGTGCTGCAGTAAGCGGTGGCATGCAAGTGTTCCTTGTATGTTGTCGTGTAGCCCGTTGAGTATAGCCAAGGATGGCGTATGGTTGGTTCCTATGGTCGATCTAATTTTAGGGTCTTTTTGAAAAAGAAGATTGTGTGTGTGTGTGTGTGTGTGTGTGAGAGTGACTTCAGGGAAGTCAGAGGACACCTTTTCCAGAGTTGACTCTTTGTTCCCACCTTTTGAGGCGGGGTCTCTTGTTTGTCTTGGTGTAGTATGCATATGAGTTTCAGGTGATTTTTCTTGTCTCCACCTCCTATCTTGCCATAGAAGAGGCTGGGACGATAGCCATATACCCTTGTATCTGGCTTTGTACACGGCTTTCTGGCGTTGAATTTAGGTCTTGTGAGGCAAGCCATCTCCTGAGTCCTGATTTTTGTGTTTTTGAGGAACTCTACTACTGACTTCTCAGGGACTAGCCTAGTTCACAGTCCCAGCATTGCACTGTGTTCTCTGTTGAGCGTGCCCTTGCTAGCGAGCATTTGCTGTTTCCGGTTTTTCTAGTGACTGCTGTTCTGACTTGCTTGTGTAGTTTTGATTTTTATCCTTCTAATAGCCAGTGATGTTCTGAAACTGATTGTTACAGGAGCTTAATGTTAGTGCTTGTAGGCGCTAATTAGAGAACTGGCTTCATTTTGAAAAAGCTTGTACAGAGGTTTGTTAAGCCCCGGTGTTATGCCAAAAAGCTCCATGTATGCATATTTGCTGGGAACTTGGTTTTTGAAAGACTTCAGCAGGGTTATTTTCTGTGCTAAGAACTGATGTGGGAGTCCCCTCTGTGTGCTGTGACTACCATTAATGAATAAAATGCTTTGGACAGAACTTAGGTAGGCAGGGAGAGCTAGGCTGAATGCTGGGAGAAAGAAGGGCAGAGTCAGAGAGATGCCATGGAGCCGCCACCAGAGTCAGACATGCCGAAATTTTACCCATAAGCCACTGCTACATGGCAATATACAAATTCATAAAAAATGGGTTAAATTAACATATAAGAGTTAGCCAATAAGAAGTTAGAGTTAATGGGTCAAACAATGATTTAAATAATACAGTTTCTGTGTGATTATTTAGGGTCTAAGCAGGGATTGCTGGGAACCAACATACAGCCTCCCACTACATTTGGCGCACCAATGTGTTGAACTAAATCCATGTAAAACCTAAAAAAGCTGTTAAGCCCCTGTATTGTGCCAAAAAGCTCTGTGTATGCATATTTGCTGGGAACTTGGATTTTGGAAGACTTCAGCAGGGTTATTTTCTGTGCTACGAACAAAGTATTTTTCTAGGCTTGTTGGTAGGATCTTAAATTTGTATTATACTTCCAAGTAAGTTCAAGGATGATGAATTACAGCACATATAACTTACACATACGTGTGGTCCTACAGAAATAAATAGCTCTGCCTGTTGGGATATGCAGTTGTTCCGAGTAGCACTGGGATGATGCCCAGCTCCCTTTTTTTTTTGCTTTGTCGAGACAGGGTAAAAGATTCTTATGCTCCCTTTCAGGAAAGTCAGCATCGGTTTCCTCAGAAGCAGCAGGTAGCTCACATTCTCCTCTCAGAAGCACTGCAGTGACAGCCCCTGCTCTGGCTTGTGATGCTGCCCTGGCAGTGGACCTGGTTGGTAAGAGTGGCAGCTCTCCACCCTCACATAGTTTCTTCCTACGAACTGCCTTCCCTCCCCAGGTCTGCCAGCCTCAGGCTGACAAGGCGGGAATCCAGAGCCATTACATTCCCACTGCTTTCCCGCTTGCTGCCCCAGTGTTTTGCAAGCTGTTCCTCTGTGATGCATAGTGAGAAGTCCATTTCAGCTGTGACTCACTTCCATAAATTGGTACCCTTATTACCTGTGATAACTGATGCTTTTTTTTCTTTAACATTTTATTTAAATGTCATTTGAGACTAAGTCAGTTTTACTGTCTTATTACTTGGGCACAACCTGTAGCCTGAAAAATGTTACCATAGGACAGTGATGACAGAATTTCTTCCCTGAGGATAGCCCCACAGTCGTAAAAGCTACCGAACTTGAAAGTGCTGTTGTTTGTGTGGTTTACGTCTAGTGATGCACTGTAGTCCCCCTGCCTCGGCAGGTGACAGCTGATCACACAGCCCTCACAGCCCTGAGCTCAGTGAGATCACACTGCTGGCTTGCAGTTGGCCATTTACACTATGGAATGGGGAAATAGTTTTGGTCAGAATTTTGTCCTATAGAGAACCAATTATTACTCTCCAGCTCCTCTAACTGAGTCCATTAAATTCATCAATATTTACAATATCAGATATTTAAACCAATAAGCCTTTAAAGTAGAAGTTCACATTGTGTTCCCTTTGGACAATCCTGATACACTTGGGAGTGAAAGAGAAGAGTGACATTGGATGTGATATAGTCAGATGACAATGAGTAGTATAGCTGTGGCCTCAGAAATCCGCTCCAGGGTCCTGGGAGCACACTCTCCTCTGTGTTGTGACAGTGTGTGAATTAGAAAGTGAACCGAAGAGGTCCCTTTCCTGTGGTCTTACACCTTCTGTCAGAGTTGTTACCCCTTTGCACTATCTTTTATTGTTATGTAGTTTGCTGTGGTACTACAGCTAAAGTATTTCATGGTTCTGCCCAGCTAACAGTTGTCAAAGACTCATTGAATTCAAGGAAGCTTGTTTTGAAGTGCTTAAGTTACACTCATTAGAGGACTATCTTTGAAATGTTTATTTCAATTAGAATAATAGGTTTAAGAGAAAAGGACAAGTGGTTAGAGAAATGTAGTGGGTTTTATTTGTTTGGTTGTTTGGGTTCAAGACAGGGTCTCTCTGTGCAGTCTTGACTGGCCTGGTCTCTGTAAATCAGGCTGGCTTGAACTTGCAGCGATCCACCTGAATCTGCCTCCCAAGTGCAGGGATTAAAGGCATGTGCCACCATCTCCCGGCTGAAATCTAGTGTATCCCTGAATATCTAAGTTCACCATGAGAGTGTATCTTTCACTGAGATGCTTACAGCTTCTGAAACTGTTGCTTTAGAAGATGATGTAGATATTGTTGTAACTAAGACATCAAAATGACAGAGAGAATTGATTCTACACCAGAAGTGCTGACTCTTCAAACTTCTAGGGTTTTCAATTTTAGCTTGTTCTTTGTTTTCTCCTGTATCCCAGGCTGGCCTTCCACACACTATGTAGCGGAACTTCTGATACTTTGCCTCTGCTTCCTGTGTTACAAATGTGTACCACCACCCTGGCTGTGAACTCATAGCCCGGAGCACTAGGTAACACTGAACAACTGAGCCCCAGCCCCTAGTTTCCTATTCCTTGTTATTATAGTTGTTGATAAAAATGTAGAGAGAGAGAAAGAAAAACCTACTGCCATTCTCTTTAGTTACAGGTACTGGAAAGAATGCCGGTTACTCACTAGTCTCTCATATGGGTGATTTGTTCTGGAGAACGACTGTTATCGATGTAGCATTGTACAGAGTACACAGGTAGGCCTGCTACAGTGAGTGTAGGGTTTTGATGGTTGTGTGCCTGTCTGACAGCCCAAGGTGACAGCCCTGGGTAACAGTAGGGTTTTGATGGTTATGGGCCTCTCTGACAGCCCTGGGTAACAGCATTATTGTTTGAAAATCTCACTGGTAGACAGAGCTCACGGTCTGTCAAATGATGTGGTGGCCTGGGGAGCACACCCTTGAGACAGTGGCTGTCAGGAGAATAATACATTGCCGTAATAAAAGCCGCGCATCCTTTGCCTGACTGTTAAGCGGTTCTTGGAGGCAGATTTCCGGTCAGCCTGTGCTTATTTCCAGCCTGTCCGTCTGCTGCCGTAAGCCGGTCCAGATCACGCTGAAGGCTTGTTCTGCTTCCTCTTCCCTTGTCCCATCTGTCTAGTCTCAATGTGGCTCAGAAAACCGAACTGATTGCCTTTCTACCGTTAATTCAGTAGCGTTTTTAAATTCCACAGTCTCCTTAAAGATCTGTGTTTTGTGCACCCGTCAAGCACAGGCATGTTGTTAGAGGAGAACATGTCTATTTCTGGCGTGTTCTCCCTTCCCATTGCAATCTCTGATTGCAGTGCAGCACAGCACACACTTGAGAGTGGGACAGATGGAGTGGAGCTGTTTTCACCAAGTCTGTGACTTCATCCAGCTGTGCTTGTTCAGCTCCTCGTTTTCTTGGCTACAGTGGAGGTGGTGATATCTACCTCACGGTGTAGGCGGGAGGGCTAAATCAATCACACCGCACCTGTCACATCAGCGTCACTGACCTTTTGCTACTCAAGGAGCAGGAACTGGAGGTGACTAGTAGGAACTGCAGAGAGCAAAAGGCTGCTCCCCACGGGCAGAGGTCGGATGCAGCCGAGACGCATTACAACTTGCCTGAAGCCAGGTAGCCGCCATTGCTTTGTGAGCCTCTCTTGGCTTGTAAGCACTTTGGATGCCCACCTGGCAACACTGACACGCCTGCTCACAGTGTGCAGAGAGATGCTAGAGTCAGGTGGGAAGTTTTCCAGATGGCGAGCTTATTGGACCAGCCTTCTCTGGCCTTTGGCCTTCCCAGTTTTCTCCTAGCCCAGCTCTCCGGAAATAGGGAAATCTGTGCCGTTCTTCTGACCACATAGGTCAGCTGATGCATAGGCTCAATATCATCTGAAGAAGTGTCTCTTGGAAAAGTAGATTTTCTCCTAGCCAACCTCCCCCGGTAAATATTAACTAAATGCATATAAGTTATTGTAGAAGGCTTGAGATGGCCAAGGAGTAGCCTCTCAGTGTTTACAGCCCCAGGGACAACGTAGCTATAGTTTAAAACAAATGAAGGTGCCTGGAGAGGGAGACTCTGGGGCTCAACCCAGGGTCAAAACCATCCTAGTTAAATGCTCTACTATTGAGCTGCAGCCCCAGGCCACCCCTCCTTTAGTAACAGTCTTAATAAGTTATGAAGGCTGGCATTGACCTCATTCTGTGGCTCTTGCAGGCCTTGAACCCGTGGCTGTAGACCTGGTACCATCTTTTCTGGTTTGGCCATTTCTGTGCTTTTAAAGATAGACTCTTACAGCCTCCACTGCACTGGAACTCCTTATCTTCTTGCTGCTACCTCCCCCCCCCCAAGTACTGATTATATATGCACGCACCATTGTGCTTTCCTCCAGGGGCTGTTTAAAAAGTCAACATGGAGGCCAGAATGGAGAGTGTTTATCTAGGATGCAGGAAACCTCTCTTTGTTGAAAAAAAAAAAAAAAAACAGCCTATAAGCAGGGCACACTAATACATACCTATAACCCCAGAACTGGGAGGTAAAGGTAGAAGGATCAAGGTTTGAGTGTTATCCTAATGATGTGTAGCAGATTCAAGGCTAGCCTGGGCTCCAGGAGACCCCACCTAAACAAAATAAATAATTAAAAATAAGATCAGCATCAGCGGGGGCAGTGTGTGTGTGTGTGTGTGTGTACGTGTACGTGTGTACGTGTGTACGTGTGTACGTGCATGTGTGGAGCCTTACTCTTCAAATGTCTTCATGTTGTCGGTTTTGCACATGGGACAAATCCTTTTAGCCTGTTACAGCAGACAGGGGAGGATGTTGTTCCTTTTGGTGTGCATATCCAATTAGCCCAGCCTCTTGTGACAAGTCACAGTGCCCTCCTGAGAGGCATTAGTCGTGATGATGCCAGTATGCTCTCCATGTTTCATTTCCTGTGCAGTCCTTAATACGTTTCCTGTACTCTGCAGTGTTTGCTCAGGATTGGCCTCTCGTTACTACAGAAATGTATTTCACAACACTTTGCCACTTAGCTGTAATAGAAGATAGTAGAAAAACTAGCATTCCGAGATGCCATGGATAAGAAAATTGTAGAATGTTCTTTCTACACTCTTCAATCAGATCTTCAAAGTAGTAGTCCTAGAATGGGCTTCCTGCTGCCGGGGATCCGTGGCCCAAGACCGGAAAGTACCCAGGAGCCCACAGATGCAGTTTGCCATCATGGTTGGGAGCACTAAGTGACAGGCCCTTTTGTCCACAGAAATAATCCAGGCTTAACTGTCCTCTAATTTCTTCATCAAAAAGATGGCTTATTATACTGGCTTATGCTTTATTTGTTGTTTTTGAAAAACAGCTGTAAATCACATTTAGGACATCTGAGAGCCTGTTTGGAGGCTCTGTCAGGAGAGCACAGCTCTTACAGGCCCCTGACTGAAGGTTGCTCCTCTTCTGTATGGGGAAGATCCTTTGAACTGCATGCACAGCTTCAGGCTGAACGCACATGCAGAGGTGAGGGAGAAAGGGGACACCTCCCTAGCCACTGGGATCAGCTGAATCAGTCCCAGCCATCAGTGGTGTGACAGATGTTAGAGCCAGGTGGCTCACAGGATGGTGGATTACACATTTCCTCTTGAGCAGTTGGGGCAGACAGGGGTGGATCTCTGAGTTTGAGGCCAGCCTGATCTACATAGTGAGTTTGATGCCAACCAGGGCTACATAGTAAGACCCTATCTCAAAAAAATAAGGAAATAAGATTCATCTGGAAACTTGAAGGTAGCTTAGTTAAAGAGATACTCAAGCTATTGTGAGCTGTTGCTGCATTTGGACATTGCTATGCTCTCTGGTGCTCCTTAAGGTAATTTATGGTCGCATCACTTGAAGATGCCAGGCCACACAGCCTACTTTGTTTTCTGCTGCTGTGTAAACACTGACCAAAAGCAACTTGGGGACAAGAGGGTTTATTTGGCTTACCCTTCCTGAACACTGCTGAGGAAAGTCAGGCCAGGAGCTGAAGGAAGGCCTCAAGGCAGGAACTGAGGCAGAGACCATGGAAGGCACCGTTTATTGGCTGGCTCTCCAGGCTTGCTCAGCTTGCTCTCTTCTACAGCCCAGAACCATCTGCTCGGGGGCAGCACTGCCCACAGCAGGCTGGGCCTTCCCATGTCGGTCATTAATTAAGAAATTGCTCTCGGGCTGGAGATACAGGTTAGTGGTTAAGAGCACTGTTGCTCTTCAGAGGACCCAGGTTCGATTCCCAGCTCATAGAGGTTCACAACCACCTGTAATTTCAGTTACAGTGTATCCAACACTTTCTTCTGACTGTCTATGGCACCAGGCATGCACATGGTGCATGGGCATACATGTACGCAAAGTATCCATAAACATGAAATAAAATAAAAATAACTTTAAAATAGAAAAAAATAACGAAAATGTTCCCAGCAACATGCGCACAGGCCAGCGGGACGCGGATAAATGCTCATTTATGCACCTCTTCCTGGTGACTCTAGTTGCGTCATGTTTACAGAACCTCGTGACTACATCACACTTCCACATGTACTCCAGCACGTGTTCTCCAGATTATGCCATGTTTAAGAAAAGTATGATTGGAATGTTTGACAAGGCAGCAGTTAGTAAAGTCAATGTGTCTCTCACTTGAAATATTTATACATAATGATGGATAATTGAATTGTTTCTGGAAATTTCTTTCTTTCTTTTTTTGATTATTTTTTCAGACATGAAGAACAGCCAAGGCCTTTCATGTTGCATGCATGCTTGAAGGATTCACGTGATGAAGTAAGATTCCTTCAAACGTGTTCTCGGGTTCTGGTGTTTTGTCTTCTCCCTGCAAAGGATATCCAGTCTCTCAGCTTACGTATAATGCTCGCAGAAATTCTCACAGCAAAAGGTAGACTTATAAAATTAATACCACTAGTGTGATGTGTGCAAACCAGTGTGCTATATACTGTGATTATATTTCATATAACATCTGTGCAGATCTTAAATATTTTGGAGCATGTATGTGGGTTGTAAGGCATTTTAGACATTTCAAGTTTAATTATTACATAAAGGCTTTGGCCGTATATGATAAACTTTAAAAGTTTATATGCTATATTGCCAATGCTATTAATTTTGACACAGGAAGGCCGCTCTTCATGTATGCATGGGAAATACTCATTTAGAATAGGTTTTGGGTTATCCAGGCCAGCAGCACATATATTAAGGAACCCCCACACAGCACCTATGCACACCAACTCTGACTAGCATTTATTTATTATATTTTTCTGTAAGTTTCAGTGGTATGCCGCTAAAGTTAATTGTACAGCTAAGTACTTAACCAGAGTAAGACCTGGAAGAGGGGCAGGGAAATGGCCGAGTGGTTAAAATGCTCACTTTGTAAGCGTGAGGACTGGAGTTTGTAAAGCCAGACATGGCCCACACTTCTGCAGCCCTAGTCCTGGGCACAATGTATCCTAGGGCCTCGTTGGCCAGCCAGTCTAGCCAAAGCAGAAATCCAGGTTCCGGAAAGCCAAAGCAGAAATCCAGGTTCCGGGAGACCCTGTCTCACACAGTAGTTGGGTGGAGCATACAGAGGACACTGAGTGTTGACCTCTGACTTCCATATGCACACAGTACATTCACTACAAGGGGAGAGGGGATGGATGAAGACAGATGGAAGGAAAAAAACATGACTTAAGACAAATGTTCCCTATGTAAGAATCTTAATAAGAGAAATACAGGGATTGAATATCTCCTTTATCTAACAACAACAACAACAATAATAATAATAATGTCTCCTTTATCTTTGCCCATCAGCTGAAATGCTAACCACTGACAAGGGCACTTTAAACCTAGTAGGGTGGGTTTGTAATGGTGTTCTTCACTTAAAGAACTTCCTCCCTAACGTCTGTTTTGAACACTTGGGAACACTGACATCTTTTTAGTAGATTAACCTGGTGAAAACATAATGAATCTTACAGAAAAGTGAGGAAAATCAGTGTACTTAATTTTGACACTTTTCATAGCATTGTGAGTTCCAAAAGACTTCTTTCCATTGTTCTTTCCTTGCATTTATTAAAACAAGCATGGGTTATATCACACATTAATTATACAGAGGGATAAGCAGTCCTGTGTGTGTACATGTGTGTACACACACATGCACATTTTGAAAATACTCAGATTATGAGATTTCCTCCTGTTTGGCTGGTGGAAAATGTTTCCCACATACATTCCATTTATGTGCTGTGGAATCTGTTTCCCTAAAGAAGAGTATGTTTTTCAGTGGCACTTTCTCTTCTTTCCTCTAGTCTTGAAGCCAGCAGTGGAATTACTGAGTAATCCTGACTACATCAACCAGATGCTGCTTGCCCAGTTGGAGCACAGAGAGCAGACGAACGAGCACCACAAGAGAGCCTACACATACGCTCCTTCTTACGAGGAGTTCATCAAGCTCATCAACAGCAACTCTGACGTGGAGTTCCTGAAGCAGCTCAGGTACTTAGCTGGTAATGATAGAACCGCAGCGAAGGCGCTGATGGTCATCCCTTGCCTAGCTAAGCTGTGTGTGTGTCTGTGGGGGGTGGTTGTGTGTGAGGGAGAGAGAGAGGGAGAGAGAGGGGAGGGAGAGAGAGAGAGAGAGAGAGAGAGAGAGAGAGAGAGAGAGAGCCTATGTGCTTGCACATGGTCACACACAAGGAAGTGGAAATGAAGGCAGTCCATAAATTTTCTTCTTTAGTGACAGTCACGTTTGTTCAGCTGCTCTTTAATAGAAGAATTAGGATTAATTTTTTCAAGGCATTGATTTTCAATTGTCTTAGAAAATGAAGAGGCTAGGGCCTGGGAACAAGGGCTTCCTGACTAAATTATTTTGAGAAATCACGTTTGAAAATATTGCAGGCATCACCTATAAGGGAGGGTATCTTTGAAATGTTTTTGGGTGTTTTTCTCATAGTATAGGCATATGTACTGTGATTATTTGGTATCATATTGTTTGTGACTTTTCTAGGCCTTTTTTCCCTACTACCCTTTTTGTTTTAATGTTCCCAAGTGGTAATGGGAAGAAAAGGAAACTCTGGCACATCAATTTTCATTTTTGTTAATAATTTTGGTAAATCATTAATAAGAAAGTAAAATATTGACCCAAAATTGGACATTTGAATTGTTCAGAGATGTTAGATATGCCATCCTTCCTTTGAACGAGGGTTGGCAGTGAGATGGCCTGGATGTGTAATCTTCGTCTCTGGGTGATTCACCACCTCAGAGACATGCCATGTTCTTAACAACTGTGTCAGGGTTGGTCTTGGTCTCACCAGTGTATAAGGCCCAGTTCTGTTGAAATAAGGGCGGCGGAGCTGCGTCCCC
>NC_022032.1:19437400-19454339 GCF_000317375.1 Microtus ochrogaster | reverse complement strand
GGACAGATATAGACAGTCTGGCAATGCCAGGCAAGTTTAGGACAGATATAGACAGTCTGGCAATGCCAGGCAAGTTTAGGACAGATATAGACAGTTTGGCAATGCCAGGCAAGTTTAGGATAGCAGTCTAGCATCCCAAGTGGCAGATTAAGTGAAGCCATCACTGTTCTCTGCTGTTCTAGACCTATAGATAAATCTTGTATTTTGTATACAAAAGGATTCTGGTACAACAATCTGGTGACATAGTCAAGCGTGGTAACAACTTCTCAAAGCAATTTTAAAAATCAGAACTAATCATTTTAAATGATCAAGAACTGATTTTTTTCATAGGGCAGCCCTGCCTTCTAGTGTTTGAACCAGGGTTTCTTGTTTGCCCCTGTGTGTGCCAGGCTAGCCTAGGCTTATAAGCTTCTAGGGAGTTTCTGTGTCTCCACCTTCCACCCCGCTTTGGCAATGCTGAGGTTGCAGATGCATACTGCCTTGCCTGGCTTCATGTGGCAAGTGCTTCTACCCACCAAGGTGAGTCTCCAGCCCTGTCTGCTGGTTCCATAGGACCACCTACCATTTCTGCTATGAAATCAACAGTGGTAAGGACCGGTATTTCTACACAGATGTTCTAGATGCATTTATGTGTATGAACATTTTGCCTGCATAGATACGCACCATGTGAATGCCTGGTACCCTCAGATGCCAGAAGAAGGCATTGGATCTCCTAGAACTGGAGTTACAGATGGTTGTGAGCCACCATATGGGTGCTAGCAGCTGAACTCAGGTCCTTGCATGAACTGCATGTGCTTTTAACCACTGAGCCCTCTCTCCAGTCCCACAGTTTATCCCTAAAATGTGCTAACCAGATGCTTAGAGTTTACCACCTAGGAGAACTGCCATTAAACAAGAAAGCCATGGCGTCTTCTGTAGTAAGAACACAGCAGACGGCTTCAGTTGGCCGAAGATTACACTGGAAATTCAAGTTCTGCTTTTCCACTTTCTTCCCTCATATGTGTGAGAACTTAAGTCCTCTTCATCTCATAAAGATGGCAGCATGGGAGGATGTCATACCAGGACTCCTCAGTCGAGAGACCCAGACAGCAGAACTGCTGGCCTGAAGGGTGATTTTTTTTTCCTCTTCCACAAATGGCGGTGTAATTCACACGCCATAAAACTCATCATTTTAAACTGTACAGTTCAGTGGTTCTTGTAGTGTGTTCCAAGACTGCGTAACTAATGCCTCTAATTCCAGGATAGTTTTACTGTCCTCCAGAGAAGTGTCTCTTCCCACTCCCCTCCTCCTTTCAACTCTTGGCAGCCACTAATCTGCTTTCACTCTTTGTTCTCTGCCCGGCCTGAACATTCATCTGAAGGCCCCTGGGCAGCATGTGTCTGGCTGCTGTACTCAGCACAGTGCTGTCAAGGTTGACCAGCGCTGTAGCATGCCACACTCCTTTCCTGCCCACACTGTTGGCTAGAACAGTGCCAGTGGATGAATGGGATCACATCTTACTTGCTCACCCATCAGACAGTGGATGGGTTTGGGGTATCTGCCCTTTGAGCCACACTGAGCCTACAGTGACTCTTTAGCAGCAGCGTCCATGACTGTCCAGAGTAAGGTAAATGCTGCACACTCCTTCCCTCTTCCTGCACCACGTGCCCCTGGAGAGTGCTTGTCAAGGAGGAGCCACGGGCACAGACGCACAAGGCCCGTCGTCTTCTGTGTCTACTTCTTGGTCTCCTTGGTGTTCTTAGGCTTTGTTTACAGTGTAAGTGAGAACTTGAGTTCTCTCCATCTCTAGTAGGAAGAGGACTTGGGATGCTCTGATGATCAGATAGCCACACCCTTAAGCAGTTAATCTTTTAGACGCAAAATACATTTTCAGGTTTAATTAAGTTGGAGTAATGGCTAAGTCTAGTTGGATGTCACTTTTTTTCTTTTTGACGTCTACCCATCTACCCTTTTAGAAACTTTCAGTGCCAGACACACATCTTGGAAAATTCGTTGCTGTCTTTTTTTTTAATACAATCAGAATTTCTCTTTTGCTTCTTAGCCTTTTGACTAAGGTCAAGTATAGAACAGTTGAAATCCCTCTTACATAAAATTGTTGAGAGAGGGGGCAGATAGAATAATGATACATGAAGGGACTAGAGAAATAGCTCAGTGGGAATTGGGGGTCGGATCCCCAGCACCCACATAAAATCTGGATGGCTATGGCAGCTTCCTTGCACTCCCCATTAGCAGTAAGTGGGGGCAGAGATGGGGAATTGTTGGGCAAGTAGGCTAGCCAGGCTATCTCAAATGATGAGCCCTGGGTTTAGGGAGAGACCCTACCTTAGTAATAAGATAGGGAGCAATTGAGAAAGAACATAGCATCAGTCTGGGTCCTCCATGTGAAGACATGTACATGTATGCTCTCACACATCTGAACACGTACATCAAATACACATAAAGAATAGATGCATGAAAATGTCACAGAGAAAGCTATTTGGAATGATAGATTAATTTAAAAAAAAACTTTTTTTTCTTTGAAAAGTCATATGCATCTGGCAATGTCAGCTGTGGGGGGCATGATAATCCAGAAGTGTTCTCATCCCTTCAGCAAGCTTGACAAAGACCCATGAGAGAAAATACCACAGCAGGCATTTTTCTTAATGATATTGTATGCATTCAGAGTCACCTTTAGAACACCCGTGAAAATGCCCCACATCCCGGGGCACCTTCTCTTGGCAGCTCTTTGGGCTTTGTTGCATAGGATTTCAGGTGGTTCTGTTTGACGTGCGCTGGAGCATCCTTTACCTGTGAGGATATCCTAGGGACAGAGCTGTGACTAGCCTTTATTCTCTGGACCTTGTGCAGCAGTATCTGCAAAGGACCCCCAGGATGACTGTAAGAGCAGTTACTGCTCTTCAAGATATAGATGACGTTGTCTACATAATCTTTGTACTTGGTCAATTACTATTTGATATAAAGGCTCGGGTCTGCTACCTGTTACCAACTGTCCAACTCACTTTTCATTAGCTGCTTGTCTAGTCGATGGAGCTCAGACTTATCAGTCTGCAAACCCTAATGGAGCTGCTTTCTTTGATCATAATCAGAACTCTTTAGATGTTTCTCTGGTGCCATTAGAGTACTCTGCAGTCTAGCTTTATTAGTGCTCAGGTCACTGTTTTCAGATGACTCCTGGAAGCTGAAGCTCTGCTGCCCCAGGACGCGAGTGTGCTTTATTTAGGCTAAGGAGCTGATGCAATCATTTAGTTTTATATATTGCATATTTGGGAGGTGATGCGTGTTTTCTAAAGGAAAGAAAGTCACTTGATTTGTTTAGGCTGAAATGCATTTAAAAGATGAAGCAAACCCTTTGAAGTAAGTTTTTATAGTTTGGGGATAATGCGGTTATTTTCTGTGATGCTTTCATGGTGTTATTAGGATAGTCCTATGGGATTTCTAGGGCTAGAGCACTCTTTGCCTGTGCATAGACTTGTAGCCTGTAACCCTGCCAGGGACTATATACTAGACTTATCCAAATTTTACTAAAATGACTCTTGAATATCCTTCTGCCCTTGTAGCTGCTTCCTTTTCTTCTTCTATAGGACCAAGAATTTGAAGTGTCAGTGCTATGGTTAGGCTGGGACAATACTGTGAACTTTTAATGGTTTTCTGGAAGTAATGGTCAGTACTGCTGGCCTACAGGAATCAAATGTGAATGGCATTTTAGCTGCAGGACACTAGAGAACAGATGCATAGGGGTCCCACTGCTGGTGTCGGTGGCGAGAAGCAGAGCTCAGAGTGCAGGTGCAGCCGCTAGTGACACACACAGTCAGGACCATACTAGCAAAACAACTGAATGTTCCTTTAATTTGTAGATGAAGTAGAGTCCAAGTTCACAGTGAAGGAGGAGTGAAAGGTTCTGCCATCACAGAGCCGTTAGCAAAGGAATGGACAGATTGTGAACCTGGGCAGCATCCAGGGCTTGTCTGTATTGGGAGTTCTCCAATGTATTGTAGAATGTACTTGAATGAAATGTATTTGCTCCTCCACAGAAACATACAGATACCTGAACTTTCTGCTAAGACTTTTCTCTAGTTTGTCTTGTGAGTGTATTAGCGAGTCAGGCTTTTGTCATTGTCAGAAGCAGTACCTGAAATGAGCAGACTGAAGGAGGGAAGATTTGCTCCAGTTTGAGTCCCTGGTCTTTTGGCTCTGCTGCTTCCAGCAAAGTCTGATGAAGCAGAACATTAGGGCATGGAGCATATGGTGGAACAAAACTCTCACCTCATGGCAGACAGGAAATAGTCGGGGGGGGGGGCAGGCACAAGACACACCCTTCAGCAACATGACCCTGGTGACCTACTTCCTCCCACCAAGTCGTACTCCCTAGTAACTGTATCATTAACCCCGTGGTGAAGCTCTGGTTCTTCAGAACCCAGTCACCGCTCCACAGTGCCATCCGCTGGAGTCCAAGCCTCCCACCACACGAGTCTTTGGGGGCTGTTTTATATTTACCCCACAGTGGAGAGGAATGGCCACCAGTATTTTAGAACTCTCCCCAAGCCACTGCAATGCATATCGACAATCTCTTCTTACATAGCATGTTTCCCGCATGCTGCCAGTCTGGAGTCTAGATAGATGTCATGGTATGTGTTCTGTGTACTCTCAGTTTTTTAAAAACAGATTGTGTGTATGACGACTCTGTCAAGGGTGTGTGTATCTTAGGGTCACTAGTGCTGTGATGAAACACCATGACCAAACCAGTTTGGGGAGGAAGGAGTTTTTTCAGCTTACACTTCCATATCACAGTTCATCATCAGAGGATGTCCAAACAGGACGACAAGCAAGGCAGGAACCTGGAGGCAGAAGCTGATGCAGATGCCACGGAGGGGTGCTGCTTAGTGGCTTGCCCCTCCTTGCTTGCTTGGTGTGGTTTCTCTTCTTTTTTCTGTTTTTTTTTTTTTTTGCCATTTTAGACAGGGTTTCTCTGAGTAGCACTGGTCTGTCCTGGAACTCGCCATGTAAACCAGGCTGGCCTCGAACTCAGAGATCCACCTGCCTCTGCCTCCCAAGTGCTAAGATTAAAGGCGTGTGCCACCAATGCCCAGTCCCAGCCTGGTTTCTTATAGAACCCAGGATTACCAGCCCAGGGATGGCACCACCCTCCCCTATCAACCATTAATTGAGAAAATGCCTTACAGGTTTGCCTGTAGCTTGAGAAACGGAGGCACTTTCTCAGCGGAGGCTCCCTTCTCCCTTATGACTGTGGTTTGTGTCAAGCTGACATAAACTAATCAGCACGCTATTGTCTGGACACTTCTTCCTTTTACCGTACTTTTTGTGATGGAGCAATGGTGTCTTTATTACTGATCATTAGCCTTGGGCCTCTCTGCCATGGTAAACTCTTCCTTTGAGGCTAGATAATTCATCAAGGTGAGCGGTTTATTCTGTATTGTAGAACGCTCAGCAGCATACCTAACTGATACTTGATGCCAGTATTACCCTGCAGCCTTACCAACTAAAAATGCCTGTGGACATTGCCAAATGATTCCTGGGTGCAGAATATTGCCCTTGAATGAGAGTTGCTGAATTAACTACATCTTGGGATTAGATTCAGCTGGAAGTCAAAGAAACCCCATCAAATGATGATGGCTTACTCAAACTTCAGCGTTGCCTCCCAGCTTTAAGGTTCACTCAACAAGTAACATTTCTGCATGGGACGGTATGCAATGTGGTTAGTGTGGTAAATTATGAAACAGTTGTCACAGCAAGCTCACCAACATCCATCACTTCATGCTGTAGTGTATTTCTGTGCTGAGAACACATACGGTTGAGTCTTAAAGTTTGAGCTGGCAATACAGTGTTAATGACTGTAGTCACGTGATTTACCTTAACACCCGAGAACTTACTTGCCTAATGTAACTGGCCCCTGGCATCCTCATCCCTTAGAGCGTTGATTTGCTCTCTGCTTTTATGCGTACGTGTGTGTTTGTTAGGGAGGCTAGACTTTGAGTTGGGTGTCTTCCTCTTATCTGAGACAGGGTTTCTCACTGAACCCGAAGCTTAGCAGTTGGCTGAACTCACTGGTGAGCAAGCCTCCAGGAACCTCCTTTTCGAACTTTCTAGCTTTGGGATAATAGGTGCATACTGCCACATCTGGCTTCTACTTTGGTGCTGGGGACCCAAAATCAGTCTGTAAGCTTGTGAACAAATATTTAACTCAGTGAGTCCTCTTCCAGCCTGAGTCTGACCTACTCTTCCACCTTGAAAGGAGCATCGTGCAGTACTTGTCTGTGTTTGCCTTATTTCACTTTATTTAGCACAGTGTTTTCCAAGTTAATCTGTTGTCACCGATGGCAGTATTTACTTCTTAAGATTGTACAATAGGCATTTGGGATTAGTGCAGGGGCTCCAACCGCCATGGTGCTTTGCCTCCTCCCAACTCAGTGCTTTGCCATCTTTAGGGCTTCACAGAGAGTTCATTGTCCAGAATGACATCCATTACATCCTACTTCCAGGGACAGGTCAAAGGCAAGGACAGAAGGTACTGACATGTTTGCACTAGTATTTGTTAAAGAAATTTCTGGGAGCTACTATATGGCATTTCTGTGTATATTTATGTTTGTCTAGAATATTCTACTTTGTATAGCCACAGACTCAGTTTTTTTTTTTTAAATGAAGGATTCTATTACTAAGGGGTAAAGAATAGATATGGTATAAGCAATTAACTAGTTGTGCTACTGTGTAGTGACATTTCACTTGTGTTTTAATAAATAAAGCTTGCTTGAAGATCAGAGAGTGAAACAGCCCACTGGTCAGCCTTATAGACCAGGCAGTAGTAATACACACCTTTAATCCCAGTAGCCACGCTAATTTTGCCATAGAAACTGGTGGTGCATGCCTTTAATCCCAGCCCTAGAGAGGATTATAAAACAGGAAGAGACAGCTCTCAGACCCAGTCTCATTCTGAGATTTCTGGAGGTAAGATCACCATTTCAGACTGAGGTTGCGGTAAGAGCCAGTGGCTGGCTGCTTTGCTTTTTGGGTCTTCAGGTTGAACTCCAATTCCTCTCCCTGAGTTTTTATTAATTGTGCATTGTTTACCGTATTCTGTGCTTATAGTTTAGTGAGACAGAATAACTGTTTGTCATGCTAGCACTAGAAAGATGCAAGTTTTCTGAACTGGACATTTGCCAAACTTAAAGCTATTTCAAACAAATTCTCATAAGGGGGAAACTTTTTAATCTACTATTGTTCAGTGTCTAACATGCTATTTATTAATCCCAGTGTTGTGTTTTTTATAAATCATAATCTTACATGGTTATTCATGTAAATTAGGTAATATTATTCTCATTCAGTTATTAAAGGAAGTAAAGTGACTCAGCCAAGATCATATAGTCAGTAAGAAGAGCTGGGACCTGAGCTCAGGACTACTTGACTTTAAATTTCATATTTAAAGTCGAATGACTTCTAGCAGGAAGATAGAAAGCATCAGGTCCAAGGCCCAGGCTCCTGGGGATCACTGTGAGTCTTTGCTGTGAAGAGCGCCACCAATGGTACCCTCGCCTGTTACTAAGACAGCAGTGGGCTGCCTGCTCATCACCACCACATTCTTTAAGTTCTAGATTTATTTCTGACCCCTTATTTAAAAAGCAAGACAAAGTCAAATCAGTTTGTATGGAGAACACTTTAGAATGTTTAAAAGTATGGGGATGGAAGGTTATGAAAATGGTCATGTCCTCCCACCCCCTATGCTGACATTGAGGGACTATTTCCTCTTGGCTAATGGGCAAGGGCGTAATGGATGAGCAACCTCAGCACTCAGAATTTGCAATCGAGTGTTTTTTTTCTTTTAAGTCTCAAAATTATTTTGGTGCTGTATTAGGTACGTTTGCATCCTTATGATCAAAACCACGTGAGAGAAACAGCATAAGGGAGGAGAGATCACTGGCTCATTGTATCAGGGATGCCACGCGGTCGTCTTGAGTCTCTCCCTTTATGGTGGCTGGAGCCTGTGACAGCTGTTTACGTTTTGGTGGACTGGTAACAGAGGGTGGATAAAGTTCAGAAATGTACTCCTGGTGACCTAATTCTGCCATCCAGGTCCTCACTTCAGAGGCTCCACCACCTTCAAAATAGTGCCACAAACTGGAGACCTAGTACTCTAGATGATGAAATCTTTGGAGGCTATTTCATATTCTAAGCACAGCTCGGCATTTGTATGGGAAGATAATACATTGAAATTATTTAAATTGCATGCTTTTGTGAAGAACATAAATTACTTGAACACTTAACTGTTTTTGAACAATGACGCTCAAAACATATTGTGAATTATGAGCAATAAAGTAAGATTACATTGTAAAGGACATAAAAGAAGAGATTGAGCATTCTTCAAGACAACCTCCTAGAGCACGTTAGAAATCAGAAAGCAGCGCAAACTGCTAAGCAGACAGCTAGAGTGGGTGGACAGGGGATGAGAGATCAGAATACAATAGTGACTCCTGGAAACATTTTATGAAAAGAACAGATGAGTATAAACTTAGTTTTAAGGAACCACAGGATGATGTGGGATTTTGTAGGAAAATAGGCTCTGAAAACCTTTTTGTTTTCTATAAAGTAGAAACACATCAGCTTGAGAGTGGAATTCCTTCTGTTGGTGTTTTCAGCAGCAGAGGGCACAGGGGCAAGCTCATTTTGGGTGAGGAGGAAAGAGAAGTCAATATTGCAACGTGAAATGTGAAGGAAGGAAGTTTGTTATTTCTGCAACTGAGAGGATCCGTTCTGTGCTTAGGTCTGGAACAGCGCTGTACTGTGGATTGGGATCTCCACCTCATGGGTAACTAACCACCCACTACAGTTTGTGCACAGCGCTGCACTGTGGATTGGGATCTTCACCTCATGGGTAACTAACCACCCACCACAGTTTGTGTACAGCACTGACTGATAGCTGGAGCCATTACTGTTATTACAGCCTATAGGGCAAAGACTACATACAAACCAGTTTGCTTTTGTTGTGAACACTCACCAATTACTAGTTACTAACTGAAGTGCATGTAGTGCTCAGTTTGGGGGCTAGATGAGGCTCAGTAATAAGCCCCCTTCTTTTTTCTTTTTTCTTTTTCAAGACAGGGTTTCTCTGTGTAACCTTGATTGTCCTGGAACTCACTATGTAGACCAGGCTGGCCTCGAAGTTATGGAGATTGACTTGTCTCTGCCTCCCGAGTGCTGGGATTAAAGGTGTGCATCACCACTGCCCAGCTGACAGTGCCCTTCTTTATTCTGAGATCTGAACCATTTCAGAGTCATGTAATGAGGCAGAGGTTAAATTACAGTTTGATTACTGGTAGATGATTGAGAACTCATCCTTCCATGTGTAAGCCACATACTCTCTAACACAGAGGCGCAGGATTAGTTTGTCATTTTCTGACTAGAAGAGCTGGACCAGAATCAGCCTCCCGTATCCCTGTTTCTGCCAGCTTCCCCATCTCCCTGGCAGATCCAGTGTCTTCCTCTAGCTGCCCTCAGAGGAAGCATAGCCCTCAAGAGGAAGGTGAGACTGAAGGCATGCTTCGTGTGCTCTGTCCCTCTTCAACTGTGACCAAATTAAACCCCTTTCTTCACGGGGGAGGAGTGAACTTCACAGGGGACTGAGAGACACCGGAGCGGGACCTTCTTAGACTCGGAAGGAAGCAGCCTGAGTGGGGACGAGCGGTTTTCCCTTCCAGAAGGAAGCAGTATTAAGTTCCTGCAGCAGCAAATGGAGAAATGGAGTTGTGGCACTCTAGTTACATTAGCTGGTTTTATGTGGGCTGAGAATGCTGGCTTTGGGGAATTTGCCAGTTTCTGCTGCAGGCACAGCCATTCTCAAGTCACCAACATGTTGTCGTTGAATATGGAGTTGGGAAGAGATTGTAATTGTAGTCTTTTATGAATGTAGTATTTCCATGCTAATATAATAGACAAAGTAATCTCATGGGTGATGTTACTAGTGCGATGAATTAAATTGTTAGGAGATGATGATGCTTGCTCTGTCGTGGAGTGGCCAGTCACCGTTCTAATCAGAAATACAGTACTAGAGGTAGATAAGGTGTCATAGCATGAAACAGCAGCTGAGGGCAGAGGTTCTCAGCCTTCCTAATGCTGAGACTCTTCGATACAATTTCTCATGTTGTGCCAACCCCCAACCTTAACATTATTTCATTGTTACTTCATAACCGTAATTTTGCTACTGTTATGAATCATAATAAAAATATCTGACATGCGACCCTTCCCACAGGTTGAGAACCAGTGACCGAGGGTCTAGGGAGGTAGCTCAGCAGTCAGAGAACATTTGCTGTTCTTCTAAAGGACCCATGTTTCCTTTCCAGCAGTTATGTTGGGTAGCTCACAACTGCCTGTAGCTCTAGGTCCAGGGGCTCCGACACCCCTGGTCTCTTAGGGTACCTACACTCGTGTGCACATACCACACAGAGTCAAACACATATACATGCAAATAATTAAAAAGAATTATTTTACAAAGTCACCCTACAGTAATCATTTATGCTTCGAAAGTAGTAAGAACTTAGGCTCACAAATCATAGAAAGCCAAACATGGTGACACAGGCCTGTCATTTCAGTATCTAAGAGACTGGAGCAAAAAAGAAAATGACAAATTTGAGGTTAGGTAGTGAGATTCCATTTTAAGGACACTCTCCTTGGAACCCATGCTGGGTTCCCAGTAAGACCTAAAAGTAAAGTTAGCGATTGTCAAGAGCAGACAGCAGCAAAATTCTCAGATCAGGACTTAAATAGGATTAACTGATGAGATGAAGTTAAACACGATATCTCACTTCAGGTAAACTTTACTCAAAATGCATTATAAAGTCATTAGAGAATTTCCAAAATAAACCATAAAACTCAGTAGCAAAGTAATGTTCAGTAAATGTTCTGAACAGAAAAGTATAAGGTAAGCATTGAGAATAAAACTAAAGACAATGATAGCGTATGCATACTGTGTAAGTGACAGTAGTGACCAGTGGACCTAGTGCCCTTCTCCTAGGGGCATCACGAGAAGCTATACAGATAACAACAGTGGGCTTTCTTCAGGTTAGCTTAAGGACACAGGCAGGGACAACATGGCTTTGGTGATTTCTGTAGCATATAGTATCTATAGGTTCTGGGTACTAGAAAATGAGTCTGTAGAAACATTGAGTTATTTATGGTGATAAAAAGCATAAGACATAGGGCTGGAGAGATGGCTCAGAGGTTAAGAACACTGGCTGCTCTTCCAGAGGTTCTGAGTTCAATTCCCAGCAACCACATGGTGGCTTATGACCATCTATAATGAGATCTGGTGCCCTCTTCTGGCCTGTAGGCGGAGTACTGAGAATACTGTATACATAATAAATAAATATTTTTTAAAAAGCATAGACATAACATCCGACAACCATAAGCAGCTGGATTTTTTTGACACTTAGAAGATAGGGTCTTACAGTGTATCCCAGCTCGTCCTGAACTCATGCCAGCCCCCATACCTCAGCCTCTTCAGTGAAAATCGTTAATAAAAAGGGCGTTTCCAGAGTATTGCTATCTGTGCAGGGAGAAGGGGATGCTATCCATGTTGACATAAGTCACGACACCTCATTGAGTTGCTCTGGTCCTGAATTCCTATCCACTGTGGCTCACAGAGTGCATTTCCTCGCCCTCGTGGTGGTTGGGCAGGGCCTAGCATGGCTGCCAGATTTCTGTTCTGTTACCATTTTTTGTGTGTGCCATGAGTGAAGAAAGCATAAGCATGTCTTTGTCTTTTGTGAAGTCACCTTTGCAAACTAGAAACCCCCTTGGTAGAAACTCTCTTTTCCCCTCGAAGTCCAGCTTCAGCCCTCTTCAGCCTGCGCCTCTGACCCTGTGCCCAGTCCCACTGACAGCTGCCTTATGCAAAGAGCTGCAGACTGTTACTCTCGGCAGTACCCAGATACACAGGAAATACAGCCTGTGATATCCTGTGTTCATAATAATGTCCCTGGCCTGCGGCTTCGGCCTTCTGTAATACTATCTTAATATGAAAATGTTCATTATTTTTTATCTGATTGCTTTGCATAGTTTATCCTAAGAAAGTCACCATGAGTTTGTGGAAAGAATTTTTTTCCCCATGAATGTTGTGCTTTTTGTTTTGTTTTTGCAGTTTTATTTAAAATAGAGAAAAGTTGTAAATAACCAATACACTTAGCAATAAAAGTTCAGTTTTAGAGAAATTGGCACATCTATATTGTGTATTACCAATGACACAGAATTGGAATATTTAAACATGGCATCTCCCATGAATATGAAGTTTAAAGGTTTACTGCATTTTTATTCATGTATGTTTGTGTGTATCTGTGTGCACACATGTATGTGTATAAACATCCTCATTGATCAGAACACTATGTTGGACCCCCTGGAGCTGGAGTCACAGGGGGCTGTGAACTGTCAGACATGGGTGCTGGGAACCAAACTCAGGTCTTCTGGATGAGCATTAAGTACTCATAACCAGTGCACCATCTCTCTAGCCCCCAAATTAACCATAAATTGATAAAAGAACTCTAAGATAATATGTCTTATAAAGTCTCATAAAGCCAAAAATGCTGAGTAGGAAAAAGTTAGGCCAGACATGAATTGAGGTTACCTCTGAATGTTGTGCCTTGTGTATTTTTTGTTTTCTTCAGTGAACACGTGTTCTTTTAGAGAGAGTAAAGATTGGCTCACATTGAGAAAATAAAGTCTGTCCGGCCACTTCTGAGGCTGGAGTAACAGACCCTAGAGCCAGCTACCAAGTCACAGGAAGCAGTATTTCTCCTGTAGACACTGCAGCTGTAAAATGTCATTATGGTCCCCACTTTTTGAGTTTCCTTAATCACTAAGAACTTATTTCAAAATTCAGACTATCAGAAACTTGACTGGAGTTGTTAGTAGGAAGGACATACCCTGACTTTGACTAAGGCTCCAGGTCAGTTTTACAGGCGGAAACACCTTCCATTTATAATTGAGATGCAGAGCTTCAGCTAAAGGGTTTCTGCACAAAGCAGACCATAGCTAGTTTGCTTTCTTTTTTTAAATTTTTGGTTCCAGAGGAAATGGGACCCTGATTCCCCTAAAGTTGCCTACATTGTAAAGCCGTTGAGCCTATCAGATGATGCTTCATTTAAATTTTACAGGACTTCGTCTTCCCCACCCAGACCCTCCACGGTTCTCCAGCCAATTGTAGTTAGAGACCTCAGTGTATAAACATAATTTTGTGAAACTCAGGGTTAGAGAGTCTGGGGACCTCAGGACTAAGGAAAAGGGAAGGCTACATTAAAATCTTTCTCTTTCTCTCTCTTTCTCTCTCTCACGCACGCGTGCACACCCTAGGTAGTATACATCTGAAGAGTCAGCGATGGTGGTAAGGACCAACAAAAATGATTGACAGTTACTGGACTCTCAACTGGGATAGGCACTGTTCCAAATGTTATAACCCATCATCCAACTTAGCCTGCACAACAGCTCTACAAGACAGAACTCCCAATGCAATTTAGACACTTTAAATTATTTAGATACTTTCAACAATTTTGCCAGAGTGATACAGACTGTCTCAGAAGTGGGGCTTGAACACGTCACGTCGCTTGTCAAAGCTCACATTATTAAGCATTCTGATCCTGTTGTAAATCACCCAGTAAACCCTGTCAGGCCGTGGATATGATAGAGAGCGTCAGTTTGGCTGGCTGAAGTCGCTATGGATTTTTCTCTCATATGTTTTAATTGGAATCCTTCCAGCATGCTATTCCTAGTTTTTGGCAATTCTGATAACATCTCTTTTAAAATGTTTAGATTTTCCTAAATGTTTGTGTATAGTATTCTATTCTCCATCCTTGCTAGTTTTATTTATTATTTTCTTACTTATTTTTTGAGACAAGTTCTCACTAAATAACAGTGGCTGGCCTCAAACTCACAGAGATCCACCTGCCTCTGCCTTCCAAGTGCTGGGATTAAAGGTGTGCACTACTACACCTCACTATATCCTTGGTAGTTTTAATATAAAATAGTATTTCAAACTATTTGATTTGCCAAATTATCTCCCACAAGCTAAGGTCTGTTCCATCTTCTATTGTCTTAAGACATTCCAGTATGTGTATGTCCAGAAAACTCAAAAATAGTACTTCTTTTAAAGTCTTTAGTGCATGAAGCATGTGCCTTACATACACAGGTGGAGGACTGAAACAGACAGAGAGAGACAGGGAGTGACAGACTGGCCGAGGTTGCGTTTGCTATGTAGGTGACTTTGAAGTGGACATTTAAGACCCCAGGCCTGCTGTGAACAGGTTAGAAGTGTGATAATCTGTAGGCTAAGCTTTGGAGCTCACTGCTTCTCAAGTGTTTCAGCTCAGTGGGAAGAGCTCATAAATAACCAACCTGTTCTAAGTCTACTTATCCAAATTTAGCGATTAAAATGTAAGAGAGGTAAGGTGGCTTCTCAGAGGTGCAAGTGACATGTCTTTGTGTAACCTTACCTTGTCCATAACAGAAGAGAGATTGTAGGCACGGTAATTGCTGGAGTTGGGAAGCAGTTATATTTGGATCATGGTACTTCTGTTTAATTAAAGGAATTTAAATTTTTTTACTGCATTTATTTATTGTGCGTGTATGATGCACATATGTCACAGGGCATCTGTGGAGATCAGCAGACAACTTAGGGGAGTCGGCTCTCCCTCTACCACGTTTGAGCCTAGAGATCATTAGGTTGTCAGGCTTGGAGTCTTAGTGGCTTTGCAGCAAGTCTCTTACCTCCTGCAGCATCTCACCAGCCCGCTCTTCTTTTTTTTTTTTTTTTAATATTTATTTATTTATTTATTTATTTATTTATTTATTTATTTATTATGTATACAGTATACAATATTCTGTCTGTGTGTGTCTGCAAACCAGAAGAGGGCAGCAGACCTCATTATAGATGGTTGTGAGCCACCATGCGGTTGCTGGGAATTGAACTCAGGACCTTTGGAAGAGCAGGCAATGCTCTTCACCACTGAGCCATCTCTCCAGCCCCCGCTCTTCTTAATTCTTGAGTTTATACTGTCATTTCGGGGAAACACACCAACAATCTATATAGGACCAATCAAGGCAAAGTCTACAACTTTCTCTTAGTTCTGGAACCAGACACAGTGTAACCTTTCTCCTTGGGAGGAAGACGTCCTTGGGCTGGTGGTGTTTGAATAGCTCCTGGAGATCTGAGCGCCTGTGCTGTTTACAATGATCCAGCTTCGCAGACCCATCACAGGTGGATATAAATAGCGAGGCAAAAGGCAGGTCTTCAGGCTGGAAGTGGTGTAAGGAGGGTTTAAAAACCAGACAATTGTAGCATTAAATCTCCCATAGAAGAAAACATCCTTAGTATCAGGGAAATGGTCATGCCCTCAGTGTTTAGGGACTGAGGGGATTTGAGCAGATAGGGGGAGGGGCAGCAGGAGAGCAAGGCTGGAGTCAGGGCTGGAGAGCCTGGTGGTCTGACTAGGCAGAAACTGTCCAGGGGGATGTGGAAGGCAGCAAAGTCTGGGAGTGCTGGCTGGCATCAAAAAGCCTTTGACAAGATAAGCATAGACCTATATTGAATTTTAGGAAAGCGGGAGAACGCTTAACAGCATGATGCGTAAGTCAGGCAATCCTCAGTTGTCATCTGGTTGTAGTGCTTACAAGCAGTGGAACTGTGTATGGATTTCTTTTTTTGTGATTAAAAGAAGATAAATTCTTTTTATTGAGGCTGACAATCCTGACATGATAATAAAGTTTTCTTTCTTATTTTTATTGATTTTACTGAGCTCTACATTTTTCTCTGCTCCCCTTCCTTCTTCTCCTCTCCCCTTCAACCCTCTCCCATGGTTCCCATGATCCCAATTTACTCAGGAGATCTTGTCCTTTTCTACTTCCCATGTAGGTTAGATCCATGTAGGTTAGATCCTCTTAGGGTCCTCATTGTTGTTTAAATTCTTTTGGATTATGAATTGTTTGTTTGGATTTCTTAATCCACTGAGCTTCACTGTCCACCTCTGTAGTGGAGGGGTGACTATATGGGGGTAAATGAAGCCTACGCTTCATTCAGTGTGTGGATGTTAGCTCCTGTTACCGTGTCATTAACTCTTTACTCAGATGGTGTGTATCTCTTCAGTACCATCCCTGACTCATCTGTTCCAAAGCATGAATCACTGAGAACATCAAAAAAAAAAAAACCAACCAAATTGTTCAAAATATTAGGTGTGCCCATTAAATGTTAGAGATATTAAGTCTTGCTAGTTTAGCTCATTAATATTCATTGAATCCCTGCTGTATGTTTAGTACCTACCTGAGCCCAAGAGGAGAAAAATAGGCCTATCTTCAAGGGGTTCATAATTAGATAGAAAGCAAAAATATCCTGTCTTTTCATAGGCAAAGCCACAATATTGTCTTGGGATCAAAAATGTGTCGTCAATTTTTAGACTTCCGTGACTGGGCACACAATGACTGGACACACTATTTTCATTTGTTTGTTAATAGCACTCTTGGAGGAAGTGTGAAATAGTAAATAACAGATCCTGTTGTCAGGCAGAAGTGAGCTGGGATTTGGGAGAAGACAGATTTTAATGTACATTTACATGTTACACAGTAAGACTTGAAGGAAGGCTCGAGGCATGTTAGCTCGAATGAGGAAGATCTTTCAGTGGGATTGCCTGTTTGAAGGAAGTAGAGCAAGAGAAACCAGTTTGGAGAATGCTGGCTGGGGTCTGTCTTTGTACTGAGAGAGAAGGTGCTGGTGGAGAATGGATGCCCTGGAGGGAATGGCAGGCAGGGTGTGGTTACTCCTTTGAGGAAGGGATGGAGTGAACTAGAGGGAGAGGGTGGGTTCGTTCCTTCCTCCCTTCCTCCCTTCCTCCCTTCCTCCCTTCCTCCCTTCCTCCCTTCCTCCCTTCCTCCCTTCCTCCCTTCCTCCCTCCCTCC
>NC_022032.1:19428776-19437300 GCF_000317375.1 Microtus ochrogaster | reverse complement strand
CCTCCCTTCCTGTTGCCCTGGCTATCCTGGGACTCTGTAGACCAGGCTGGTCTCAAACTCACGACCCACCTGCCTCTGCCTCCCCAGTGCTGAGATTAAAGGCCTGCACCACTGCTCCCATGCCCTGCTTGGGAGGGGGGGCTGACAAAGGTGCTCAGATGGGCTTGAATGGGAGAGAAGGGCAGAGAACGGAGACAGCCAGACTATTGAACCAAAGCAGAGACCACAGGTGAGGAGAAATATGATGACAGCAGAAGGAAGAACGGAGGTCGCTTAAAGGCGGCAGAAGACAAGCCAGGGGCTCTTTGAGATGGATGCTCGCTCATGGACTTGGTTTCAAGTAGAGCAGATTTCAGGAGGATGGTGACACTAGTGCAGAAATGGACACATAAGCTTAGGGATGTCAGGAAGAGAGTGAAGCAGAAAGACAGAAACAGTTTAGAAAGTTCCCAGATTGACTCATAATTGTACCATTTTAATATAGCTGCCCTCCAGTCATTCCATTTGCCCTGTAGTAACCCAGGTCATTTGCACTGCAGTCGTATGTCTGCAGTTATAAATGTGCACATCCCTTGAATTTTAAGAATTAAAGTCTTCTAAGCATTTATTTGCAGTATATATGTATTTCACTTTTGACTGTCACCTAAAATGTTTGGCTGTAGCCAGGCCTCTTTGATTATGTTTAGGCTTCTTGCTGTGTGTATGAGTGTAATTATAAATACTACTGACTGGATGCTTTCCCTGTAATCTGACATGCCCCAGCATGTCTTGAAGCAGAGGTTGCATCTGCCATTCCTGTGTGTCCAGAGCATAGAAGAGATCACAAACTTGTTGAAAGCATTTTTGATTTGTTCTCTTCCTTATAGAAGTCCCTACAGCAAACACGTATATGACAGTTTAAGGTTTTTTGTTTTTGTTTTTTTTTTGTTTTTTGTTTTGGTAAGTGGATGGGGGATCCAGTCGGTTAAATTGTTTCCTTATGGTACACTTCAGAAGCACTGTGAGTGTGGACCCTGAGGCTATTTGAAACATCTGGATTGCAGCACACTGGGAGGTGTTTGCAGACACTCTGGAGTGTAGAGACAGTCAGTGTGTTCTAGTACTAAGCTAAACCCCAGACGTAGAGAAGGACGTGGCTGGAGAGTGGTAGGCGTCAGCAGGTCCAGGAGTGTGGAGGCTTCTTGTGAGCTGTGTCCTCGTCCATTTAGCATCTTGCAGGACAAGTCACGTAAGGAGCCATTTTTGTACTTTGCCATAATTTGGTAGAATGACAGCAATTCCACCAGAAAACTATTATCCATAATGTTCCTAGCAAGGCTTCAATTTGGAAAATAGCCTGAATATGTATAATCAGCCTAGAGATATTCTCTATGTGTATGAAGTTCTAGCTCTCTCATTTTTTTCTCTCTCTCTCCTTTCTTTTTTTTCTTTTTTCTATTTTTGGTCTTCGAGACAGGGTTTCACAGTGTAGTCCTGGCTGTCCTGGAGCTGTCTTTGTAGAGCAGGCTGGTCTCAAACTCACAGAGATCAGCCTCCCTAGTGCTGGGATTAAAGTGTGCACCATCGTGCCTATATGTTTGGATTTCTCAAAGAGCCCTCTTTAGTTGGGATGACGTAGAACACAAGGGATGTGTGTGTGTGTGTGTGCGCGCGCACGCCCATGCACAGGCACGTACCTAAGAGAACATTCACACACAATGACTTATAATTAGCTTTTTTCCTTTATTTTGTCTGCTTCCCTGCACACTAGTGTAGGAAGCATACCCCGAGACAACCTGTGTGGGACTGATTTGATGGCGTGGGAATGTCACTGGAGACCTAAGCTCCACTTAGCACTGTAGCATCTGTAGCATGTACCTTGTCCTTATGGTTCTTGAAGGACGGAGGTGACTGATGTCTCTATGTCCGACTTCATCCTGGCTTCACACAGGACATTAATAAAGAGGCAAAGATGAGGCCGGGTGGGAGGCAGAGGCAGGCAGATTTCTGTGAGTTCAAAGCCAGCCTGGTCTGTAGAGTGAGTTTCAGGACAGGCTCCACAGCTACAGAGAAACCCTGTCTTGAGAAAAGAAAACAAAAGGCAGAGATGAACTGTGTCCGGGCTTCTCTGAGAATGCTGTGGAGCGCTGCTCCTGTCAGCTATGCTGCCCCTCTCTAAACACCGTCTGTTCTCTGATGTGACTGTGGTGGCTGCCAGTGGCTGCCACAGTCCAGAGGTGACAGGATGTCAGTGCTCATAACAGCTCGCCTTTGTGATGGAGGGAGTCGGACTTCAGGGTAGCTGAAGAAGGGAAGATGCAGATGTGTGAGGAGCCTGCAAATAGCATTAATTTCATGGGGTGAAAAGCTGAAGATCCTTCTGTCCTAGCCGCCAGGGGCTGGGATCTGCGCTACCAGACTTGCACAAAGTTAGTGCGTAAAGTAGGAACTAATGCTAAATAGCTTTATTGTGGAAAGCCTTTAAACAAAATAATAGAGGAAATTAGACCCTCAGGACAGATCAGTTTGGTTAGGAAATTCCTGCTAGCCACTGAGTGAATTTTAAGAACTTCATTTCTAAGCCAGATGTGGCCTTTAGTCCCAGCACTCAACACAGAGTGGCCAGTGAGGCCATCCTGGTCTACACGCTGAGTTCCAGGACCCATGGATATATAGTGAAGCCTTATCTCAAAACAAAGCCCAATTAAATACACTCAAAAAAGCCACAGCCCTAGGTTTGCACCTGTTACCTAACACGGAAACTGTTCTGTATTTTCTCTGAATGTTGTTCTCTTAGGCGCGCGCACGCTCACACACACACACACACACACACACACACACACACGTCCCCTGTGTTCTAAGCTGTTCTTGGCTCTCCAATGCAGGATAAGCAGCAAGGTGGCTTCAGGAAAATATCTGTGCCAGACTTTCGCAGCAGATACCCTGCGCTGCTGGTCAGAACGGCCTGGTGAGATGTGATGATGAGGAAATCCACCAGGACCGTGCAGCATGGCTGGAGGGGTTGCACCAGCCGCACACTGCACTTAGGGAAGGCCCCTCCTGCTCGTCCGCTCTAGCTCAGCCAGTGCCCGAGGCAGCTGAGTGCTGGAAACGTGGTCGAAGAGCTTTGCTTTATATTCTTTTCTCTTCTTTCTTTTCCATCTTTCTTTGTTTCTTTCTATTATCTTTTTGATAATACAGGGGATGGAATGTGGGGCTTGTATGTGTGATACAAGAGCTCCAGCGTTGAGCTATAGCCCCAACGCTAAGATTTTAATACAATTAAACTTAATAGCTACATGGAACTAGTGACAACCTCCTGGAAAATGAAAACTTACATGGTAGACCCGATTGTCTTAGTTACTGGGAAGGAAGGTTGAATGGAGGAGTTTAGCATGACCCTGAGAGTTGAACATGACCTTGATATGTTTTCAGAACAGCGTGACTCTTACGGTAAGGCCTCAGAAGTGACGAGCAGGTGGCACATTGCCTGTCGTCTGCTAGGTGCTCCATGCATTAGGGTTGTTTGGATGAGTCCTGGGGCCTCGCAGCCCCTGTGCCAAGTTTGGTTAGCATCAGCACAGTCTAAAGGTGTCTCTGAAGCTAGCATTTTCTTGGTATTGAATCTTTTCTTTCTCTCTTTTAAAATCAGGTATCAAATTGTAGTGGAAATAATCCAGGCAACTACAATTAGCAGCTTCCCTCAGCTGAAGAGGCACAAGGGTAAGAATAATCGTGTTTTCTCCCAGTATGCAAAGGTCTACCCCGAGCCCCCTCTCCTGTCAGTGTTTTGGCAAATGCGAAACATTCTGCTGACTTATATTTAAGTAATTCGACTCTATTAAAACAATGGTCTAATATCATTAAAAAAATGCAAAAGTAATCTCATCCTGACAAAAATCTGTGTTTTCTTTGTGTATGCATCTTATGTGTGTATGTTCATGTGTGTATAGGGGCATGTGTGTGCAATACATGTTGAGGCCCGAGAACAACTTTGAGTATCATTAGGCACTTTCTACCTTTCAAGGCAAGGTGAGGGTAGAAGGGTATTTTCCCAGCCTGGGACTTACCAAGGATGCTGGTCAGTTGGCCATTGTGGCCCCAGGATCCGGCTGTCTCCACTCTCTGTGATGGAATTTCGAACCCGTACCACTGGCCCCAACATTTTTTTATGTGGGTTCCAGAAATCAGACTTGGTGTTTGTGCTTTCGCGGTGAGCACTTGACTCTCATATGCCTATAAATTGCAGCCGTGGTCCCAATCGCAGAAGGCTGGTTTCTCTTTTGGCCTTAACTGAGCCTGAGTTGGCATCAATTTCTCACAGTCAGTGTGATCTCCACTAATATTTCTGTTTGAGTTGTGCTCTTGGTAGTATTTATGTGATCCTCGGAGGTTAGTGTCTCCGTGGCTCACTTAGCCTGTGCCGTCAGGTGAGTGCTTTGATAGCTAAGAGTTTTCCTCTTTTACACTTGTGCTTTAGGCTTTTTGGTTTCTTTTAACTTTCTTTTTAGTTATTTCTTGTGTCTTTCACATCATGCATCTTGATTCCATTCATCTCCCCGTCCCTTCACATCTGCCCTCTGCCCTTGCATCCTCCCCCGCATCCAAATAAAACTTAAGAGGGAGGAAAAAGAAGAAAAAAACAAAAGCAAAAAATCTCATTATAGAAGCTGTAGTGTGACATGGTGAGCCACACAGTAAACCTTTTATCCAAGTGTTCTTTGCAAGGAGTCTTTGGCCTGATTCAACACCCCTGGTTTCTGCTACACTTTCGATGCTGGGCCCTCACTGGGGCTCCTCTTGGATATCCTGTTATTGCCCTGTGTCGTGGAGATCCTGCAACTTTGGGTCTGCAGGATGAGCACTTTGTGTTCCAGCAGATCATAGATACCGTGGGTGTTTGAGTGGGCCAACTCCTAACCCTGGCTCCGGACCTGGGTAGTTGCAGGGTTGATCAGCCTGCCAGCTCCCCCCTATTCCCACCACCAGGGTGAGCTCTCCAGCATTGTCCTGGCTAGTGCAGCCCTTGCAGAGTTGAGCTGCTTCTGCTTTCATGCCCTTAGGATTCCCTCTCCCACACCTAAATCATCAAGGCCAGCTCTACTGTGTTGACCAGGATAGGTGCAGGGCTACTCTCCCAAGTTCTGCACCTGGTGAGGGACAGGGACAGCTCTCCCACACTTATGACCTTTTTACCCTATTTATTCTTTGTGGCGGGATTGGGGGTAGGGCCCACTTTCCTGAGTATTGCAGTTGGTAAAGGGGAGGCAGTAGGGGAGAGGAGGGAGGCATCTTTCCCTCACCTCCACCACTACACCACAGAGGAGGGAGGCAGCTATGCCACTCTCATGCACCCTGTCTACAGGGTCAGCTCTATTGTGCTGCCCAGGCGAGGCGCAGGGCCCATTCTCCCAAGTGCTGCAGCTGGCTTGGGTCTGGGTCAGGTCCCCCTGCAAGCAGCTGGTGAGCGGCAAGGGGAGGAGGGCTTTTTTCTCTCACCCATGCCATCACATGGCAGACAAGATGGGCTTAACCTGCTCTCCCATTCTCACGCTCTCAGGGCCAGCTCACCGATGCCCCTTCATGGCGTCAGCTCGATTGTGCTGCCCGGGTGAGGTGTAGGACCCTCTCTCTAGAGTACTTAAGCCATGAGGGGCATGACCAGTTCTCCTTAGTGGTGCAGCCTGGGAGGGGCGGGGCCAGCTCTGCGTAGGCCTAGTGATATCAGGAGCCAAGGATATCAATATAGACAGCAGCTGCATGAACACCACGAACCCAGCCATGGATTCCTGCAACAGCCCAGACCCAGACATCACCATGACCTTGGGTGGCTATCACATCACTCACTCACCTCAGCCTACTCCTCACCTCTCCCATCTCCTCAGATCTGCCTCTGTCCACAGGGCAGGGACCATTCTGTCTTCCTCTCTCCCATCTCCTCAGATCCGCCTCTGTCCACAGGACAGGGACCATTTTGTTTCTCTCTCCCACACCACACCATACATTTGCTCACCATAATAGTGCTCAACGACCAGACCACCCTGGGCCTGTGCGTGGGTCTCCTGTGCTCAGTCTGTTCTAGTGCTGGCAGGACCAGGCTTTCCTGTGTTTTAAGTTGCTAAAGCCCAAATATATGCTCTATCTTTTTGCCTATTTGTTTCTCTTCAAATGAAGTAGGGTTCTTACCCAGGCTCTCCCTGGGGAGGGATTGGATATGAGATGGCTTTTAACTTCTTGTAGCTTACCTGTTGCTCACACATTCCTACCCCCCCTTACATACGTGAAGTTGGAGGACATGCTAATATCATCAGCATGGAATTTGCTGTAGACCGGAAACTTCCCTTTCACCTGGAGGAATAGACTTCTCGTAAAAATCCTCAGATCTGTTCAAATTCCTGCCAAGTAAAAGTGTGTCGAAAGAACGGATAAGAGTTGGGCCAGGGACTTTAAAACATGCCGTTGCGCCAAGTTTCTAGTTAGCCCAGGGCAGAGAGAAGCCTGAGGACTATGACCTGTCCCTCCAGTCCCTCGGAAAGTCGGAGCTGTGCGTAGGGGAAGCAAGGAAGGTGCAGATGAGGAAGAGGATCTGGCTCTGGAGCGCAGCTCCCAAGGAAGACCATACATACCCCGCCATGGAAATCTTGTCGAGTACCTCTTTGGTGATAGCAAGTAGTGTGAAGCAAGAGACTCCTACCTAACTGGGCTGAAGTCAAGCCGTAAAAACCCCGAATATTTCAGAAGGTGCTACGTGCTTTGGCGAACAGTGTGCCTCTGTGGGCAGTGAGTCAGGCTGGCAGGAGATCTGTTTCAGCTGGGGGGGGGCTGGTTTTGTCTCGGTAGTAGCATGAGTTGACCTCACCCGCATGGTGCACTGTGAATATTGGCCAGGGATTTGAGAGTGTCTCCTGAGCAAGGGACTAGTGTAGCCCTGAAGGCTGAAGCTTGGAGATGCACATGTGTTCACACCCAGACATACACCACCCCTCCCCACAGAAAAGATGATCAGGTCTCCGGAAGGAAAGTAGGGCATGATGGAGGAGGCTCTGGTAGCTCCCCTGCCCCTTCCTCCATGTGAGGACAGGAGACAGAGTGTGACGACACGTCAGAAGGAGAGGGTAAATTACTATGACACTGTGTTATAACAGCCTGGATGGACATGATAAGACATTGGGCTGTTGACCTGTTCTTGCTTTTAGGGGCTCTAGCCTAGGGTGAGTACCGTCTGCAGTCCAGAATTACCTGTAGCACAAATTTTAATTGGTCTGAATAGTAGAAACTCAGAGTCAGATATTAGGGGGTGAAAGCTGAAGGGTCAGAGAAGCAGAACGACCAGCCACGAGAGTTCTTACGTCTACCAATGCCCAGACCAAAGGGGCGGCCCTGTCCTCAGACTGCACTGAGCTCCTGTCTCCTCCCTCCTTCCGTTCCTCTCTCTGCCCAGCCATGTCACTCTTGTCTCCACCTCCCTAGTGCTGGGATTAGACACCTGTCATTCCCAAGTGCTGGGATCACCTTTGTGTGAGCTCTCTTTCTCTCTGAGACTGGATAAATTTCGTGTAGCCAAGGGAGGCCTTGAACTAACTCCTGAGTCCTGGGATTAAAGGTGTGTGCCACCGCTGCCTGGCCTCTAGTGGCCTAGCTCTGCACTATGATCTTCAGGCAAGCTTTATTTGTTAAAATGCAAACGAAATATTGCCACAGTTACCCCCTTCCCTCCTCCATCCTTGACCTTGAAGCATGAGGGTTTGGATGCTGCTGCTGTTCTCTTTGTATTCTCATGACACCTTCTTTTCATAACCACATTTCTTCCTTCTCCCCACAAGACAGTATTTTCTAAAACCCTCATCTTATAAAATGGAGTTGAGTCCAGGGATGTTAAACCATTTCTCTGATTTGAATGTAGACCAAGTTGGTCACATACTTGAGTCAGAATTGGTGCCCAGGTGTCCTGATTTTTCAGTCATAGGTTTTCTCTGCTACACTGGTCATCTGGGTCTTTGTCTTAACACGTGGAGGGTATGCAGCTCAGCTGTGTGTTCTGACTGGCTCTTAGACCTGTCCACTCAGCACACAGGCTGAACGGCTTGTAGCTAGCATGTGGACTGAGTCGACATAATCTCTTTGGAAGGGCATCACGTGCATGTTGGACCCTAAACTGGAGGAAGCACCCCCAGCTCCAGCACGTGGGCTGTCTCCGCTGTGGAGCCTGTGACTCTGCTGCTGGCTTGCAGTGCTTCTTCTTTTTCCACAAGCATGATCTCCACTGAAGTGGTGGGACACTTGACGCTATGACACTTGAGGTGGTAGCTTTGATGAAGTAATCCTGTTTGTTCTTTGTTCAAAAAGAACATAGCAGCCTCAAGTTGAAGAGGAAGGCAAACATTTTTAAGTTCCTAGGCAGCTTTAGTTTTCAGAGTTTGTGACAGTCAGTGGCTTCTGGGAAAGGCTGCTTCCTGGTAGTCATCTTGAACCTTGGCTAAATCCTGAGTCAGTATGTTCCTCACACCCTCTGAGAAGAGGAGCTGGTAATGGGCTCTCCCTCTCT
>NC_022032.1:19423817-19428676 GCF_000317375.1 Microtus ochrogaster | reverse complement strand
CCCTCTCTCTCTCTCTGTATTTCAAAGTGAACTTTTTTTTTCTGAAAAATTAGCTTTTACAAGTGTCTATGTATCTAGATAAACCCACACAGCATCTGGTATGTTCAGAAAGACTAATTTGAAGCCAACTACATTAGCTTTCTCACAGAGAGGAATTCCAAAATATTTTCCCCTTTTGGATCATTTCTGAGTTGATCCTCTGGTGAGTGCTACTGTTAGCCAACACAGGATAATTCGGAAAGCGCTTTTAAAATCCGGCGATGGCAGCTTCTCAGATCACAAATGGGAAGACATCCGTGGTGTGCTCGGGCACCCATCTCCCTGCTGTCTACCTAGGACTGTGCGTACCAGAAAGGCACTTGTCTCCCGGCAGGAAGCGTGTTTCTGATACTGTGCCTGACTTTTACATTTTGATGTATACAGCCTGCCTCGGGACTATTTCATGCATTGCATGCAGTGACTAAGTAGGACACGAAGGAAGTCAGGACTAGGCTGGGGAGCAGAAGGTCTCCAGGGAGAATGTGTTAGTCTGCACTTTGAGAGAAACCAAGCATGGGCCCTAAACAAATGCGTTGCAATTCATCTCCAAGGTGTGTTCTAACTCCTGCAAGTGTAGCTGCCATACCTAGGGATTACTTCTGTGTGTTTAATGCAGTGGCCACCTCTGTCCAAGACTCAAGTACTTCTTGAGTTGATGAGCTCACTGTAGGAGGTCCCACCCCTGGGCTGGCGGTCTGAGTACTATAAGAAGCAGGCTGTGTAGTCAATGAAGAGCAAGCCAGTAAGCAGCACTCCCCATGGCCTCTGCTTCAGTCCCTCCCTGCCTTCTCGGCAGTGGAAAGAAGTCCTGGTAGCTTAAGCTGCTTATGGTCATGGTGTTTTACCACAGCAGTAGGAAGCCCTAAGACAGACCTGAGCATGTATTTTTGGGAGAATTGTGGAAAGACTTTGGATCTTTGGGCTAGAAAAGCCATTGATGCTCAGAGCTTAATGAGATGTGGGAACTGGGCTGCGAGGTTTCAGGAGGACGTTTGAGATCCCTTAAAGACACTACTGGAGCTGTTTGCTGTTTTAATTAAGAACACTGAAGTGGAACCTTTGCTTTCTGAGACGGTCGATGCTAGTAAACTGGGGGAAAGAGTCAGCTGTGAAGGAAGAGACCGGTCCAGCGAGGGCAGAGGCTGCAGCTTATGCAGGCAGCCAAACTTGGTAATGGGCACTAGTTTGAAGGTATTGGGGGATCTGTGAGAGTAGATGAGGCTCGGCCCTGTGTTTGGCCCAGAGTCCCCAGGAGAGGCCATGGCCCTGTGTGTAGGCCCAGAGTCCCCAGGAGAGGCCAGGAGAGGCCAC
The DNA here is from genome assembly GCF_000317375.1 of Microtus ochrogaster. NCBI lineage: Eukaryota > Metazoa > Chordata > Mammalia > Rodentia > Cricetidae > Microtus > Microtus ochrogaster. Next base: position 19,427,326 of record NC_022032.1, on the reverse strand, counting down.
TGGTGAAGGTGCAGCCTTAGTTGTGTAGGCCCAGAGTCCCCAGGAGAGGCCACTGGTGAAGGTGCAGCCTTAGTTGTGTAGGCCCAGAGTCCCCAGGAGAGGCCAGGAGAGGCCACTGGTGAAGGTGCAGCCTTAGTTGCAGTAGAAGGCCCAGGATTGAAGGGTTTGTGAAGATAAGTTGAGGCTTGGGACTGTGGCAATGTCAGAGTCCCTCAAGAGACCTCTAGGAGAGGCTGTTAGTGAAAGTGTAGCCCAGATATAGCGGGAGACCCCGGCATTTGGAGATGCCACTGAGACAGCAGCAGCCCTGGAGGGAGCTGGCCTGAGCCTAGCTGAGAAGCTGTGTGTGCTGCTGGAGGCAGGCCCGGGAGGTGGAGCCTGCCACCAAGCCCTGTGGAGGCCAGAGGATCCTTGTGGGTCAAGCACTGAGTTCTTTATTCTGTTGAATTTTGATTTTGCTTTAATTGGCTTCTGCCTGTACCCTGTTTTTTTCCTCTTGGAGTATGAAAGTATTTAAGTTATTTTTGATTTTACAGGAGCCTACAGACGAGAGACTGAACTTTTAAGACCGTTTTAGAATTTTACAAAGAGATGCCGGTGTTTTATTGCGACTATGCATATTTTAGAGAAAGTTGTGATGTTAGAGAGATTTTGAGTATTTTAAAGTCTTTGGGCTTTATAAGTATTTGAATTTATAAGACTGTGGTTTTACTGTTTAAAATATTTTTATATTGTGATATTGATATTTATGTAAGATCTTGAGGGTGAACACGAAAGAAAAGGTTATGGCTTAACGGTGATGTGTAATTGTAAGATGAAATAAACCCATTCCTCCCTGAGCTTCTTTCTGTCCTGGTGTTCAGTCACAGCAGTAGAACCCTTAACTAAGAGGATAGCACACTTCTTAAAGCTGCTAAAAGCTGTGCAGTTCTTTTGAATTGAAGAACAAAGTTCTCTGCAGATGCGTTTGGACCTGGGCCCCATTTGCATCTGCTACGCAGGCCCTAGAGCTGGGTTCGCTTTCCTGGCCCAGGGTTCTCACACCGGTCTTGCTAGTTCTTCTGCCTGCCATGTTCTATTAATTGTCCATGTTTACATGAATATAATTTCCTTAAGAAAGCCCAGGCTAGACCTTTGCCAAAGCATTTGAAGGTGTCTATATTTTCCTTTCTGCCCACATGACACTCTTAATTGTTCATACCGTCTTTGTTTCTTTTCCTTGGTACACCCTAAAGTGTTCTACTGGTCTTAGATCTCAGAAGTCACACAGTGAACACTCAGTGCATGCTTATAAATGAATATGTATAAGTATCCATATACAGATATTGCTTATTCCTTGCTCACAGATCAGTTTCTGAGTGTATATAGAGAGATTTATAAACATTTTACATTTGAGTAAGATCTATAAATTGGTTGAATTTTGTGTCTGGGAACCCATACATGTTTATGATAAATTCTCATCTGTTGAATTCTCATCTATTGTTTAATATATAGCACATTAAAGCTGGGTATAGTGGCTGATGCCTTTAATCTCAGCACTCAGGAGGCAGAGGCAGGTGGGTTTCTGTGCCAACCTGGCCTTTAGAGCAAGCTCCAGGCCAGTCTGGGCTACATAGTGAAATCCTGCCTCAAAAATAAACTTTAAAACAATTAAAATGCAGCACACCAGACACGGTTCTGGCTCAGAAGTGTTGTGTCCTTCGTCTCCTGACTGACTACTTCCTCTTATTTAAGGTAAGGAGTCAGCTGCCATGAAAACTGATCTCCTGAGGGCCAGGAACATGAAAAGGTACATTAACCAGCTGACTGTGGCAAAGAAGCAGTGTGAGAAGAGAATCCGAGTCCTGGGAGGTCCTGCCTACGACCTGCAAGAGGATGGGGCCTTGGATGAAGGGGAAGGGCCTCAGAGCCAGAAGGTAGAGCTTGCAGCTTCTAGTGTGACCACATCAGTTTACTATAAACAGTGCAAATGCATGCATATTATTTTACCACTTTAATGTTTTAGACACGTTTCCTTGCTACAGGCTCAGGTTGTTGCTTTCATGAGTAAAAAGCTATGTTACTGGGTGTCCTTGAATTCTGTAAGTTGATGATAGGTGGGGTATATATCCACGTATGTTCTGTATATATCCACGTATGTGTGCATGTGCTCGTGTATGTGTGCACATGCCTGGTGTATGTGTTTGCCACCCTTCTTTTCTCTACTCACCACCACTTCAAGAGAAACATTTTCTGTTTGCAGAGCCTAAATCAACTATCCACTATCAACTAGACAAGAATACCGCCTAAGAAGTAAAGACTGTTTCACTTAACTAGCTGAATTGCTATGAGCTCTTTCTTGATATTTAGATAATGAGGTGGCATATTTGATTATCTTGCCCAAAGCCACTTAGATAGGATGAGGCAGAACTAGATAAAGACCAGATGTGGTTGATTCACAAATCTCAGTGCTTTCTGACTAAACCATAAAGTGGTGGCTTTTGAGTCACATGCCTTTGATTGTCTGCTCATGGCCAGTAGCTCCTGTAGAGCTCAGGGACACCTGCTAGCCCTGTTTTAGGAACATCCTCAGTGCAAGGGCCACACTTTCTTCTACGAAGAAAGTTTCTTCTGGAACAGTTTGGATGGAGCAAACTGCTGCAGTGTGTCCCAATCCCAGCAAACGGAAGTCCCTCTCTTCTCAGACCGGACACAAAGAAAACATTGATACAGTGCAGCCCTGGCTGCAGCCTCTAACTTTTCCCTTCTCGGACTTCCACTCAGTCCCTAACCGTGAATGTCTAGGTGTGAGTCAGGAACCTATCTGTTAGTCCCCTTGCCTCCCTCCACTAAGACAACCTTTTACCTTTGTCTTCCCTTCTGCCATGGTCGTCATCACAGCCTCTTCAGGGAGGTTGCTGTCCTGTCAGGCCACAGTTCTGTAGCGTCTTACACAGGTGCACCAGTGCAGCTGAGGACCCCTGTTGATAGCATTGCTCACCCTGTAGTCTAACTGTGCGCAGTTCTTCCGGACATCCTGTCTTAGGAGGCAAAGCAGAAGCTTTACTGTGGTCAAGGTTGGAGAGAGTTGACTTGGCAGATTGAATTTTGCCTTCTTTCCCTCAGTTTTTTTCCTCTTGCTGTCCACTACCGTTCATCTCAGAGAAGGAACTCATCTTGTATCCCCTCATTATTTTAATTAATTCACTCATTCAGTAGACACTCATCGAGGGGCCACTGTTTCTTGGTTATTGGATTGGAATGAGTAATAGGATAGAATCCTATTTAATTATAATATGTATTATAATTTAATTTATAACACATTATAATACTATGAAGGACTAAGTCACAAACAATGCCATACCAGTTTGGAATTATGATTAATAGGGTGGTATTTATTTAAAGGGGAAAAAAACTTACAGGTCACCGTCCCAGACAACAGCCCTCTGCTCAACCAGGAAGGGAGTCTAGTTGCCGGAGCAGGAAATAAAGAGAGAGAGAGACCACACCCCAATGGGCTGGTATCTCAG
>NC_022032.1:19406291-19423717 GCF_000317375.1 Microtus ochrogaster | reverse complement strand
GGTATCTCAGCGGCTATAGGCTGGAGGGGAGGAAGGACCTCCCACAACAAGAAATAAATACAAAGTGGCCGCCTTTTTAAAGGGAGAGAGACCACGCCCCAATGGGCGGGTATCTCAGCGGCTATAGGCTGGAGGAGCGGAAGGACCTCCCGCAACAGTGTAGGCTCACTATCCTTTACTTTATAGTTAGTATATACTTATGAGTGAGTACATACCATTTTCCTTTTTCTGGGTCTGGGTTACCTCACTTGTTTTTCCTAGCTCCATCCATTAGCATTCAAATTTCAAGATGTCGTTGTTTTTTACCACTGAGTATTACTCCAATGTGTAAATGTGCCACATCTTCTTTATCCATTCTTTGGTTTAGGGGCATCTAGGTTGTTTCTAGTTTCTGACTGTTACAAATAATGCTGCTATGAGCATAGTTGAACAGATGTTCTTCTAGTAAAATTGAGCAACTTTTGAGTATATGTCCAAGAGTGATTTTGTTGGGTCCTGAGGTAGGTTGATTCCCAATATTGTCATAAAATCAGACAGATTAACAAATGGAATAGAATTGAAGACCCTGATATTAATCCACACACCTATGAACACCTGATTTTTGATTTAGAAGCTGAAATTATACAATGGAAAAAAAGAAAGTATCGTCAACAAATGGTACTGGCATAACTGGATATCAACATGTAGAAGAAAGAAAATAGATCCATATCTATTCTCATGTACAAAATTCAAGTCCAAATGAATTAAAGACCTCAATATAAATCCAACCGCACTGAACCTGATAAAAAAGAAAGTGGGAAGTCACCTTCAATGCATGGTTACAGGAGAACACTTCCTACATTTAACACCAGTAGTATTGACACTGAAAGCCACTCTGAATAAATGGGTCCTCATGAAACTGAGAAGCTTCTGTAAAGCACATAACACAGTCAATAAGACAAAAAGGCAGCCTACTGAATGGGAAGAGATCTTCATCAACACCACATCAGAAGAGGACTGATCTCCAAAATTTACAAAGAACTCAAGAAATTAGATAATCACCTATAATAGTCAAGTTTGTAGTCATGTTAGCTAGGTTTTATAGATATAAAGAGATGTATATGAGATGGATAGGCATTTTTCAAACCTTTCAAAGGCTACAGAGTATGACATTTAAAACGTTTAAGCATTTAGGCCTTTCCATGACACTAAGACATATCTGTTCCTGGCAGCACCAATTACTTCAAGAGAAAGATGGGTATCGAAGAGGCTCCTTATGGAGTTGGTGAGCCATTTGGGCAAGAAACTGCTCTTGCCTGGACTGCTTGATGAACTGGACATGCAGGACCCATGGAGATATGACTGTTGAACTTGCCTAAAGGTAAGATAATCCTTTGGGGTTCTTGCTTCATTAAAGAGTCTGCCAGACATTCTGCAGGACACAGAAAATAAGTGACTGACAAATTGCCAATACAGGCAGAACTATCTTTGAAATTTCTTGCTTTGAGGAAAAGTCTAATAGATGCTATAGGCCTATTGGCTGAAGATTGGATGCCACAATGACATAAAAGAACTTTGGGTGACTGTTCAGGAAGCAAGATGTCTCTGTCAATTCTAGCGTTTTGGAAGTTGCATGCAATGTACTTCCTAAGTGATACCAATAATTGATAAAGGAACTACTTTGGGTCTTACAGTATAGCTATAGGGAAACAGAGCTAGGCAGAGAAAACTAGACTGAATGCTGGGAGAGAGAAGGCAGGGTCAGAGAGAAGTCTATCCCACTGGAGACAGACACCAGAAATTTAGCCAGTAAGGCACAGCCACATGGAAATACACAAATTAGTAGAGGTGTGTAGAAGGTGAGCTGCGGGCTGCATTTCTGCCGCCTTGCTCCCAGCTGCCCAGCTAGCTTATGTCCCCGAAATAACAACATACAAATTGTATTCTTTTAAATACTGCCTGGCCCATTATATCTTGCCTCTTCTTGGGTAACTCTCATATCTTGCTTAACCCATATTTAGTAATCTGTGTAGCACCACGAGGTTTGGCTTACTGGGAAGATTCTAGCCTATGTCCATCTTGGGCTGGAGCTTCATCGCCTCTGTCTCAGAGAGGAGAGGCATGGTGATTGTCTCACTTCCTCCCAGCATTCTGTTCTGTCTACTCTACCCACCTAAGGGCTGGCCTATCAAATGGGCCAAGGCAATTTCTTTATTAACCAATGAAATCACCTACATCAGAGGTGAGTTAAATTAATATGTAAGAGTTAGCAAATAATGAGCTAGAGCTAAAGGGGCAAACAGTGACTTAATTAATACAGTTTCTATGTGATTATTTTGGTTCTGGGCAGCTGGGACAAACAAGCAGCCTCCTCCAACACCTTTTGTTTTCTTATTGCTCTAGCTAGAATTCTGAGCACTATACTGAATATATATTGAGAGAGTGGACAGCTTTGTCTTGTTCCAGATTTTAGTGGAACCATTATGAGTTTCTTTTCATTTAATTTGATATTGGCTGTATTCTTGCTGTATATTGCTTTTATTCTGATTAGATAAATTCTGTGTGTCTCTGATCTCTCCAAGACCTTTTTATGAAGCTATGTGCATTTTTCAAAGGCATTTTCACCATCTCATGAGATGATCATATGGTTTTCTCTTTCAATTTATTTATGTGGTAAATTACTTTGACAGATTTTTATATGTTGAATCATCCATGCATCTCTGGGATGAAGCCAACTTGATCATGGTGAATGAATTTTTGTTATGTTCTTGGATTCAGGTTGTCAGTATTTTATTGAGTATTTTTGCATCAATGTTCATGAGGGAGATTCGTTTGTAATTCTCTTTCTTAGATGAGTCTTTGTTGGTTTGGGTAATAGGATAAATGTAGCCTCATAAAGAGCTTGGCAACATTATGTCTGTTTCTATTGTGTAGAACAATATGATGAGTATCGGTATTAGCTCTTCTTGGAAGATCTTGTAGAACTCTGCTCTGAAATCATTGGATCCTGGAATTTTGTTTTCATTGGGAGACACTTGATGACTTCTATTTCCTTAGAGGTTAAAGATCTCTTTAAAATGTTTATCTGGTCTTGATTTATAATATGTGGTACCTATCCAGAAACTTGCCCATTTCTTTTATATTTTTCAATTTAGTGGAGTACAAAGTATGACCTATTGATTCTTTGAATTTCCTCAGTATATGTTGTCATGTCCCCTTTTCATTTTTGATTTTGTTAATTTAAATATTCTTTCTCTACCTTTTAGTTAATTTTCATAAGGTTTCATCTGTCTTGTTGATTTTCTGAAAAGAAAACATCTCTTTCTTTCATTGATTTTTATACTGTTTTGTTGGTTTTTATTTTATTTCATACCTTAATTTGATTATTTCCTGTCATCTGTTCCTCCTGGATGACTCTGCTTCTTTTTATTCTAGAGCTTTCAATACTGTTTACTTTCTAGTGTAAGATTTCTCCATTTTCTTTATGTAGTCACTTTGTGCTATGAACACACATACATATGAAACACACATATGAAACACACATATGAACACACATATGAAACACACTTTGTGCTATAAAATTTGTGCTTTTAGCACTGTTTTCATAGTGTCCTATTTGTTTAGGTATGTTGTGTATTCGTTTTCATTGATTTCTAGGAAGTATTTAATTTCTTTATTTCTTCCTTGATCCAGGAGTGATTCAGTTGAACATTGTTTAATTTTGATAAGTTTAGAGGCCTTCTGAAATTAGTTTTGTTGTTGAATTCTACCTTTAAGCCATGGTTATCTGAGAAGATACAGTAGATTGCTCCAAATTTTTTTATCTGTTGAGGTTTCCTTTGTTACTGAGTATATAGTCAATTTTAGAGAAGGTTCAATGAGGGGCTGCTGAGAAGTGGATATATTTTTGTCTGTTTCCATGGAATGTTCTATAGATATCTGTTACATACATTTAAGTCACATCATCTGATGTGAGATTCCCCTCTGTATGCTGTGAATATCATTAGTTAATAAAGGACTGTTTTGGGCCCGTGCAGGGTAGAACATAGGTAGGTGGGGGGGGGAACTAAACAGAATTTTGGGAGAAGGAAGGCAGAGTTTAGAGAAGCCATATAGTCTTGCCGAAGTCAGACAGTACCTAGTAAGCTGCATCCACTTGGCAATACACGGATTACTATAAATGGGTTAAATTAAGATAGAAGAGTTAGCCAATAAGAAGTTAGAGCTAATGGACCAAGCCGTGATTTAAATAATATAGTTTCTGTGTGATTATTTTGGTTCTGGGTGGTCAGGAAGAACAAGCAACCCTATAATGAAGGCGTAAGTCACAAACAATGCCACAGCAGTTTGGAATTATGATTAATAGGGTAGTATTTATTTAAAGGGGAAAAAACTTACAGATCACCGTCAGCCCTCTGTACAACCAGGAAGGGAGTCTAGTCGCCGGCCGAGCAGAAAGTAAAGAGAGAGAGAGAGAAGGAAGTAGCCGCTTTTTTAAAGGGAGAGAGACCACGCCCCAATGGGCTGGTATCTCAGCAGCTATAGGCTGGAGGAGCGGAAGGACCTCCCGCAACACTATAACAAAAAACTGGCACAACAACATCGTGGACTAAATTGATGAAAAACCTGAAAAAGCTTAAAGAGGAATCCTAGACACACAAAAAAAACAGAGTTAAGCATGGTTTGGTAGCAGCATTTTCTTGGGTGGGCTCTGTTTGCTAGAAGCAAGCAAAGTCGCGGTTCCCTTAAGAGAGGATTTCTGGAATCAGCAGTAGTAGAAAAAAAGTCACTCCACTTTGAAATGCTGGCTTTCAGACTTCCACCATGTTGGACTGTCTGGAGCAAGCAGAGAGTACTATATATACCCTAGTAATGAAACAGCTTAAGTTTTTAAGAAGTGTTTAGCATTTTAAGAACTCCTGGACAATAAAGAATTGCAGATACACAAGACAAATTCAGATCAAAAAGACCTCTAAATGAGACACTGTGTTTTTTTTTAAAAAACGTACTTAGGTTTGAGAGAGGAAAAATAATTTAGATAGGTATAAAATAACTAAATGGTATTAAAATTTAAAAAATGGTAAATTATTTAAAGAGATAGTACAGATAGTCATAGATTAAAGGAATAAAATGAAAATAAGCCATATAGAGATGGACTATACACAGAGTCCTGATTATGTATATTATTGTGTTTTCTTTGAATTTTTTGACTGTGAATGAGCTAAGAGAGACATTTTATTTTACGGACTGTTAAGCTAAACTACTATAGATATTTTAAAGGTTTCTTGACTTCAGAATTTGGGCCTAAGTGTATGTTGCTTTGGAAAAGAGGTTCTTTTGTTTCCACAGAAGATGAGAACTTGTGGAATTCTCCCAGGCTAATGTGGTTTGATGAACCAAGAGCCCCTCAAAGGTTGCCTTGAACACCTCTCAAAAATTACTTTGCTCAATAAACAGCAGGAAGAGGTTTGGACAGTACTATGCCCATATTCTCAAATATTGTCTATAAATGTTTGTTTACATTTAAATGGGGATATGCTATAGAGATTTGCAATGGTATGGATCTTGGTTTATTGATACAAATTTAAGATCAATTTTGTTATTTTATATATATATGTATATATATATGTATATATATATTTCTGCTTTAGATTAAATTTAGGTTAATAGATAACCATGTATAATAGTCAAACTTGTAGTTATGTTAATTCGATTTTCTAGATGTACAGAGATGTATTTCAGGTAGATAAGCATTTTTTCAAACCTTTCAAAAACTATAGAATATGGTGTTTAAGATATTTAAGAATTTAGGACTTCATGACAATAAGGCACAGCTGTTCCTGGCAGCACCAATTACTTAAAGAGGAAGATGGGCATTGAAGAGGTTCCTTATGGAGTTTGCTAGCCATTTGGGCAAGAAACTGTTCTTGCCTGGACAGCTTTATGAACTGGACATGCAGGACCCACAGAGAAATAACTGCTAAACTTTCCTAAAGGTAAGATGATCCTTTGGGGACCCTGATTTATGAGAGAGTCTGCTAGACATTCTGCAGAACACAGAAGAAAGTAACTGAAAAACTGTCAATATAGGCAGAGTTGTCTTTGAAATTTCCTGCTTTGTGAAAAATTCTACTGGATACTATGGGCCTGTAGGCTGAATATGGATGCCCCAATGGTAAAGAAGAACTTTGGGTAACTGTTTAGGCAGCAAGATGTCTCTGTCAATTCTAGAGTTTTGTAAGTTGCTTACAATGAACTTTCTGTTTACTTAGGTAATATTATATCCTTCTGGATTCTGATGGAGTTGAAGGATTTATAGTTATAATTATAGTTTTCCTTAATTATGATACCAGATAAAGTGGATACAAATATTGTAACTATAATTCTTGCTTGATATATGTTTGTTATATATAATTTTGTTATGTTATAGTTAAAAACCTTCCTTTGTATTTAAACAGATAAGGGGCAGTGATGTCAGATTCCCCTCTGTATGCTGTGAATATCATTAGTTAATAAAGGACTGCTTTGGGCCTGTGAAGGGTAGAATACAGGTAGGTGGAAAAAAAACTAAACTGAATGTTGGGAGAAGGAAGGCAGAGTTTAGAGAAGCCATATAGCCCTGCCGGAGCCAGACAATACTTTACCCAGTAAGCCACATCTACGTGGCAATACACAGATTACTAGAACTGGGTTAAATTAAGATAGAAGAGTTGGCCAATAAGAAGTTAGAGCTAATGGACCAAGCTGTGATTTAAATAATATAGTTTCTATGTGATTATTTTGGTTCTTGTCAGCCAGAATGAACTAGCAGCCCCCTAACAACAACAAAATAAACACCTGTTAGTTCTTTGATATTTCTGTTAACCTTCTATCTGACAGACATGTCCATTTGTGAAAGTGGGGTGTTGATGTTTCCTACAATTAGCGTGTGAGGTTGGAAATTTGATTTAAGCTTGAGTAATGTTTCTTTTATATATCTTGGTGCTCTTTTATTTGGGGCAGAGATGTTCAGAATTGAGACTTTACCCTGAGAATTTTTCCTGTGATGAGTATTAAGTGTCCTTCTCTGTCTCTTTTGAGTGATTTTAGTTTGAAATCTATTTTGATAGATATTAGAATAGCTACTTCTACTTTTTTTCCTTAGGTCCATTTAATTGGAAAACCTTTACTCAATCCTTTACTCTGAATTAATGCCTTTCTTTGATTTTGAGGTGTGCTTCTTATTTCTTATATGTAGCAGAAAATGGATCTGTTTTACTATCTATTCTGTTAACCTAAAAAAAGAATAGGTGAATTTAGACCACTGATATTATGAAATATTAATGACCAGTGGTTGTTACTTACTATTATTTTTTGGTGGTAGTGTTAGTGTATTTCTCTTCTTTTGGGTTTGCTGATGTAAGATGTAAGTTATCTGTTGTCTGTATTTTTATTGGTGCTACTTTATAGGCTATAGCCACTTGTGGCTGATTCTAAGTCCCACCCACAAGCAGTGAAGGCTCAGAGATCTGGGAGCAGTATCCCCACACCTGCAACTATCCTCAACTAGATCTGAGACCATAGCAGTTGTATCCTTGACTACCCTTGGAGAAAAGAGTGTTTAGGTTCCCAGATTGAGGGCCCAGCTCTGTAGATCATTTCTCCCTGAGCCACATCCAATGCCCCCACAGTGAAACTCCAGAGAATTCACTGGAGCAGAGGAAGAGACTCACTATAGCTATCATCATCCCCCACAACATCTCTGACCATTGCAGCCTTGGTCCTGACTGCCCTTGGAGAGGTGAGTATGTTGGTTTTTAGCTTTAGGGGATTGCTTTCCAGGACCTAACCAATGGAAGATCATCCTGTGCTCCACCACCAACCATCACACCCCAAAGACCCCCAGATTAGCCTCTCCATACCTGCAACCATACCCCATTGAATTTATGGCCATGGGAGCTTTGACCTTGACTGTCCCTGAAGAGGAGTTCCCAGAATTGCATCAGCAACTACCCAAGGCATGGTCCCACCTGCATAAGGAGGAAAAGTGACCACAAACTCCACTTGCACCAATTCCAGGAAGAAAGACCCCCTGAAACACAGACTTAATCTGCATTCCTTGGAGGAAGAGATGGATATGTTCCAATGCAAGAATACATTCAACAACCTAAAAAATAATGTGGTACAGGTGTTGCCAACATAGGAAGACCTGAACATCCAAATGCAGAAGAGGCAGAAGAAAACATCCTTAAATATAACTTTATGAAGAAAACAGAGACCCTTAAAGAGGAGATGAAAAATTCCCTTAAAGAAATTGAGGAAAAAAACAAACAAAAAAATGAAAGAAATCAACAAATCTTGTAAAGAAATCTAAGAAAAGCAAGAAAATACACCCAAAGAGGTGAAACAGTTTAAACAGTTCAAGACTTGAAAATTGAAGTAGAGACAATTAAAAAAACACAAACCAAAGGATATTTTGGAAATGGAAAATCTGGGTAAATGAACAGGAACTACATACAGATGAAAGAATAAGCACCATACTATATGAGATGGAAGAGAAAATCTCCGGAGTTGAAGATACAGTAGAGAAAATAGATTCATAGGCCAAAAAAAAATGTTAAACCAACATATCCTTAACACAAAACACCCAGAAAATCTAGAACACCATGAAAAGACTAAACCTAAGAATAATAGGCATAGAAAAAGGTACAAGACCTCCAAACCAAAGGCACAGAAAATATATTCAATAAAATCATAGAAGAAAACTTTTCTATCCTAAAGAAAGGTATGACTCTGAAGGTTCAAAAAGCTTACAAAACAGAAAATGGACTGGAACAAAAAAATCCCCTTACCATATAATAATCAAAACACTAAACATATTGAATAAAGAAAGAATATTAAACAATCAAAAGAAAAGGGCCAAGTAGCATATAAAGGCTTACATATATGAATTACACCCAACTTCTCAATGGAAATTCTGAAAGCCAGAAGGTCCTGCACAGATACTGACACTAAAACACCATGGATGGAAGCCTAGATTATTATACTCAGCAAAGCTTTCAATCACAGGCCGGGCGATGGTGGCGCACGCCTTTAATCCCAGCACTCGGGAGGCAGAGGCAGGCAGATCTCTGTGAGTTTGAGACCAGCCTGGTCTACAAGAGCTAGTTCCAGGACAGGCTCCAAAGCCACAGAGAAACCCTGTCTCGAAAAACCAAAAAAAAAAAAGCTTTCAATCACAATAGATGAAGAAAACAAGATATTCCATGAAAAAAACAGACTTAAACAATACCTATTCAGAAATCCAGCCTATTGAAAATACTAGAAAGAAAACTCCAACCCTAGGAAGTTAGCTGCACCCACAGAAACATAAGCAACAGATAATCTCACACGTCACAGTAGCAAACACCAAAGAAGGGAAACACACACACATTGTATTCCTTTAATATATGATAAGAGACGGGTATGGTTTTGCTTATATATGTGGATGTCGTGTTAGTTTAGTTTCTATTTGTATATGACTGGTTTTGAAAAAAGCAACCTGGGGAAGATAGAGCTTATTTCATCTCAGAATTATCAATTCCATCATGAAGGGACATCAGGGCAGGAACTAAAGAAAGAACTTGAAGAAGAAATGAAAGCAGACATTATGCAAGAATGGAACTCTGCTTGCTGGCTTGTTCTTCATTGCTTCCTCAACACACTATTTTATACAACCCAGGACCACAAGCCCAGGGGCGGCACTGTTCATAGTGGGTTGTACACTCCATCACTATCAACCAAGAAAATGCCCAACAAACATTCCAGAAAGTTTAATTTTTGGATTATAAACTTTTTTCCTTTTAAGGTCTTTGATTTTCTTAATGCAATATAAAGACTACAAATTAGATTTTTTTTTCAAAATATTTACTCAGTTGACAATCAGTAATGTTTTATGCTTCAGTATTTATTTTTAATTCAGAGATCAAACTCTGGCCTCCTTGTGCTTAAATTTTAAAACAGCTGATGACATGTAATGTGAAATCTGTATGGTAGGTTAAACGTTTATGATCAAGACATATTTAGGTTTCAGTTCTACTATTATATTAATGTTTAATTTTAGGATATTCTTTCCCTTTGTCTTAAATTCTTTTTATATTATAAAGAACACATTAAATAATATGGCAAACTTCACTTAATTACCAATAGTCACAACTTTATATTTTATTATTTCTTAGTTTGTTTACAAATAAAATTGACTGCCATGTAACTCATAGTAATAGAGTATGAAATTTCAGACATGAGGTGAGTTTGGTGGCCTCACTCTGTATTCCACTTACTTGAATAGAGCTAGGAGAGCATAATCAAATAGGAAAACAAAACAAACAAACAAACAAACAAGACAAAAGAGGTCCAACATCTTCCAGAGATTATATATTTTGGAGAGGACTTCATTTAGAAAGATCTCATAGGAAGTGAATAAAGTGGATTGCTATTCTATAGCTCATTTTAGACTTTCCTGAGCAAGTGAAATAAACCTTACTAAGGTTGTAAATAAGGTATTCTTTACCATGAGTTTATTATGTAGTTAATATGAAAGTGGCTTAAAAATAAATCATGATGAATCAATTTTCATTTAATAGTGTGTTTAGAGCATATGAGAAGTAGAACCCTAATAGTATGTTATTAACTGATTTAACAAAATAATTAAATTGGTGATTTTAATTCTCCTGATAGTAGAAGTAAGATATTCTCAGAGGAATCTGAGAAGGTGATGTATTTCAAATTCCCAAGTGTTTCTGAAATCCTTTTCCCCGCTCTAACTCCATGAATCAGATTCATAAACATTGTTCATATTTGGAAGGTGGTATGAGAAAGGCTAATGATGACCATTGATGTAGGTGAGTTAATAATCACAGGTTTTGTGGGGCAAAGTAAAGAACAGGATATAGGCCATAGAGAAATGAATTTATTTTCTTTAGATCTATTCTTCAGTAAATTTTTGTGCTAGAAAACAAAACTGTAACCCTTCATTCCTGATTTTTTCCCTTTGGTTAAATAGAAAAAGTAACATATACTAACAGCTATTTTTTAAACTAGAGTTTACAACTTAACAAATTATTGATATTGTTTACAAAGGCAAGTGGGCTAAATTTTCATAGCTCTTGAACGGTCCATAATGTGTTTCTGTAACTGCAAAAATAACACAAAAGATAAGGAAGGAATAATAGAAAGCCATTGAAAATTTCTTTAAATTGTGCTTCTTTACTGGGAATAATATATTGTTAAGAAAAATATTAAATAGAGGTGATAACATAAATAGGCAGCCTTGTTTTCATTTCCCACATTTTGTCTATGTAAAATTACACAATTACAATTTATGCCACAAATAGATGATTTCAACAATAAAGCAGTGAGCATATGTCTACCAACAAAAAGACTTTATCTTTTTAATTCCTCAAGGCAGAAACGGATGACTTTTTACAAAGTGAGTTTGATGACATGACCTTTGAACTATTGGCTGCTTAGTATAATAATAATGTTTTCAATTCCTTTCTAACATACATGGAATTTGTTTCTACTGAGAGAGCTCTCTTTGGAAAAGTAGTCAGATAGTTCTACATGCACTGCTGTGTGAGAGAGGAGCAAACACATGATGACTGATCAAAGCTGCATCTTTCAGAATTATGTCAGAAAGGAGCCAAATCCAAGAATTTCTTACTTGACAAAAGCAACAATAATCTGAGTTGATAACATTCAGGAACTGATTGAAGCCTCAAACTCCCAAATTCTAACTCTCTTGTCACAGGAAGTAAGTCATTTGTGTTTCAACAAAATGAGAATTTTAAATAACTCCTTCAGGACTTGTCAGTTGCATTACAATTTTCTAGTTTTACATTCCAATATAGCTCTTGTATAAAAAAACATTTGGAGGAATAAAACAGGTAACTAACAAGTAGAGATTTCCTTTTTGTGTTTGGAGGAGAGAGGCTGGTGAGTAATAAAGTAGAAAAATATGGTTTTAAAGAGAAGAGAGGCAGAGTAACTATTCCTATAATAAACATTACTTGTGCCAGAAAATTTTGTCATTTGTGTTTGAAAGGTAATTATGTGTGACAAGTCACCACTTTCATAAGTTTTTACATATTATCTATAGTGTTTATAAATTTATATCAGCTGATGGTGATAATTTTTTCATATACATTTGGGCTAAATTTGCTCTCTTTCAAATTTACCTTTGCTAAAGTAAGGTACCTTCAATTTACAGAATATATTTAAGATATAAAAGTCAAATACATTTTATATACTTTTCAGGGTCTTGCAAGTGAAATTGAACAACTTCCTTAAATTCTCCAAGACTCAGTTATTTTATTTACTAGATAGGGATAATACTATACAAATTACTATTGATAAAAATTTCATTGAGTCTGTCTCTTGACAAGCACTCAAACAAATGCTGAGTCTTCTAGCTGAGGTCTGTACACATGACAATGTACCAAGATTCTTTTTGGGGGGTTGTATAAATAAATCTTTGGGTATTTTAGTATATTCCTTTTTTATATCCCATGCAAATAATTATTTCTACTTGTACCACCCTTTCAATGGAATCCTGACCCTAACATCTCAATGAGTCTCTTGCTTCTCCTCTCGTTCTTCTATATCTTGTTCTTCATAGAGTGGTATAGCCGTCTGAACAAAAGGTAAGTCCGAATATGTCAATTCTTCTGCATGCTTGACTTGTCATTTAGAATAAAATCACAAATATGGCCTATAAAACCATGAAAGATCTAGCACTAACTCACTTTTTTCACTGAACATGACCTCTGCTCCTGCCACGGGGATTCCCCCTTCTGATATTTCTGTCTGGAGCTTTATAGTAAGTGTATTCTTAGCTTCTTCCTTACTCACTTCCAATTTATTTTGGGGGGGGGGTTCCATGCTTGGTACTTCTTTAATACTTCTTTCATGACTATTCAAATAGTTTTATAATAAAGTATTTCTGAAACAATATTGTAAGAAGATATAAGCATTTTACCAATCTATAGTCAAAATATTAATTCATTTATAATCCAGTGTTCAGTTGGAGCAGTGGGTTTTCTTTGAAGAAAGACACAGGCTAGACTCCTTAGCGCTTTCTTCAGGTAGTTGTGTTACTTCTCTAGAGTTGTGAGGGCGAAAGGAGACAAGTACCAGGTTCCAGAGTCATCATAAGAATAGATTTATTTCCCCTCAACACGGAGCCATTCCAGTTAGTGTGTGGGAGCATGGAGGGCCCGACAGTTTTCCCATGGCATCTCTGACATGATAGATAGGGTCACCTGCACAGTGGACGGTGACTGCAGTGTGGCCTGTTCCTCCAGAACAGCTGTATTGCTTCTAGACTACTTCATTTTCAATTCAGCTGTGTTTCTAGGAAGCCAAATGAATGATGAGTTGGAGAGTGTTCCGTGGATTATTTGGTCAGGAGACATTCTTTAGCCTTTCTTGAAAGAATTTCTAGTAATTGTGGGCTAAGCATTCTGAACCCTAATCACATGAAAGGTTCTCAAGCTAGTTGGTGGCTTCAGTTTGTGATGGCTGAATTTGAACACTTCCTCATTTCCTGTTCAATCAAATTGCCCCTGGGCTGTGTAGGGAACCCTCCACTCCTGACAGACAGTTGTGCTCAGGGCTGGGGCCTCTAGGAAGAGCCTCATCTGCCTTTTAAGTCATTCAGTTTGGGGGCTGGAGAGTTGGCTTGGGGGCTGGAGAGATGGCTCAGGGGTTAAGAGCACTGATCGCTCTCCAGAGGACCTGGATTCAATTCCCAGCACCCACACGGCAGCTCACAATTGTCTATAACTCCCTTTCCAGGGGACCCAGTACCAATGCACATAAAGATTAAAAGTAAAAAAAACAAAGTGGTTCAAGTTGGAAAAAATAAAATATGTCTGAGTCATTTTTTTAATATTTATTTATTTATTATGTATACAATATTCTGTCTGTATGTATGCCTGCAGGCCAGAAGAGGGAACCAGATGTCATTACAGATGGTTGTGAGCCACCATGTGGTTGCTGGGAATTGAACTCAGGACCTTTGGAAGAGCAGGCAATGCTCTTAACCACTGAGCCATCTCTCCAGCCCTTTTCTTTTTTTTTAATATTTATTTATTTATTATGTCATTTTTAAAATTTATTTAATGCTACATCAATATCAAGTCTTCTAGGTCATGAACTTAGGATATCTACAAATATTTGTTATTTTTCATCATTTTATTGGTGTTGTATAGTATGTATTACAGAACTCTTTCATTTCCTTGGCTAATCCTTGAGAATTTTATTCTTCCAGGTGCTGTTTTAAGCGAAACTGCACTATTTTAGGCCACTCGTCACTAGCATAGAGAAGCACAGCTGTTCTGTGTGTTGGTTTCTGTGCTGCTTCTCTGCTGGATTGCAGAGCTTCTGAGTTGTTTTCATAACTCCCAGGCTGTTTGTCTTGTGCTAGATTATTTCCAAGTTGAAGGATGAAATACTTCTGATAGAGAAAGAATGCACAGACCTCCAGCTGCACATGGCAAGAACGGACTGGTGGTGTGAGAACCTGGGCCTGTGGAAAGCAACCATCACCAGTGCAGAGGTATGGCCGCAGCCGCAGGTGCTCTGTCTAAACCATAGCTTTCCCCTGGAGAATTAAGAGTGAAGGTCAAAACCCATGCTCATCCTGTTAGCCCCTTCGTCTACTACCTTCCTTTCCTCCATTTTCTCTCCGGTGTGCTCGTGCACGAGGGGAAACTGCCCAGGACTTCATGGAGTGGATCTGAGCTCACTCCACTCCAGTCAGAAACTCCGTGCTTTTGTACATTGAATTGTAAACAACCTTGAGACAGGAACAGTTAATGCCCTTGGAGTACTGATGTATTTTTTTCTGTTATGATTGATATAAAATGGAAAGTATTTTTAGGAAGTTGGAAATAATAAAAAATGTAACTTTTATTGTTCCATTTTGTTCAGTTAGATCTCAGAAACTCTAAAATCTTTAGTAATGAATATTTTTCCTCTTGGTTATTTTTCAAAGGGTTTGAAGGGTACACTTTACCCCCTCTCTTACCCATTTGTTTGATCAGTATATGTTGTATAAAATAATAGATTTTATTATGATGTTTTCATACACATGTATAATGTACCTTGATTGTTTTCGCCCCATTGGCTTTCTTGTCCCCTGCTCTGTCCCCTTCCATTTGACTACAGAATAATTCCTGTTAGAGGAAAGAGCTCCTAAGCATTGGCTGCTCCGTTAAGGCTGATGCCTTTCCCTCCTCCCGAGTGGGGGGAAGCTGGGATAGCTAGTCACGCCCACCATACTTCAACACAAGTAGTGAGGTCGTAAGTGAGCACAGGCACCAATGTTTTGTTTCTTTTGATTGTTGTTCTTATCTACGCTCCTCTCTGCCAGTGTCTCAGCAGCTCAACAGGCTGAGTGTAAGGGAGCTTAAATCTCAAACTGTAATTTTCCTCTAGATATGGCAAACACACAGCCTGTTCTCCAGGTGCTGCTCTGAAAGCCACGTGTGAAGGTTCATTAGGTGCCCAAGGGCTCCTGTGAGCACTCCCATTAAACATGGCTACTCTGGCCATGCCCCCATGTCCCGCCTATACAGTGGAGTAGCGTTCCTCCCTCATACGGTGCGTGTGGGTGTCCACGAAACCTAGTGTCTCTTTGCTTTTTTAATTCTTCTCTAATTTATGACTTAGAATTAGTATAATTGCCGTGTGTGTGTGTGTGAGAGAGAGAGAGAGAGAGAGAGAGAGAGAGAGAGAGAGAGAGAGAGAGAGAGAGGTGTAAGCTGGACAATAAAGGACCCCCACCACAGTAGCTGATCTCTTCTTACTGTGGCACAAGGCCAGGGTGTCTGCACTCACTCCCAGGCTGGTTGAGACTCTTGGCAGAGTTCAGGAGTCCCTGTTATAAACCCGAGGTCTGGGCTCTCTTTTCTTGTTCGTTTCCTTCTTGGGAATGAAGTCTTTCTGACTTCATTTTCTGTTTTGTAACAGAACAAATGCTCCTTATGATTTAGCTCTCTATTCAGATGATTTCCCCTGTTCTAAGATCTGCTGTGTCATATAACATGATCTAATTGCCAGAGGAAGGGGAAGATAGATCATTCTTAGGATCCCAGGGTTTAACAAGGGCACCGTACAGGGTACACCAGAAAGAGGGCAATTGTGTGTGTCACTAAAATTCTCTTATAGTGTCTGCTTATTATGATTTAGTTGTCTGGGTTATTTGTTTGTTTGTTTCTTCAAGGTGACAGAAGAGAATGGCGAGCAAATGCCTTGTTACTTTGTCAGGGTAAATCTACAAGAAGTTGGAGGGGTTGAAACTAAGAACTGGACCGTCCCAAGAAGGCTCAGTGAGTTTCAGAATTTACATCGGAAACTTAGTGAGGTACGACTACTCATGAATACGGACTCGTGATCACAGGACGTAGACTTTCCGAGTATGAAGACATTCAAGAGTCATACCATTCATAGAGGAAAAGGGATTGCTCTTTCTGCTTGTTGTTGCCGGTGCTATAGTGTTCTCAGCCTGACATTTGGAAATTACTCATAGATCAAACAATCTAGTCTACTCCACATCCTTCAGGGCAGATGGTTCTCTGATTTTCAGTATAAATCGCTGTAGAGCCCCAAAGATGTCAGAGACCAGGGATCTAGGACCAGTAGATTGAAGCTGTGGTCTGTAACCCTTTAATGGGTCCTGAAATCAGTGGTGTGTTAAGGCACTAGGAAGGCAGAGCATGTAGGATTTCATTGTGTATACTCCAGGAGTCTGCAGAGTGGAGTGGATGAAAACACCCAGAGCCAGAGAGCACAACCTCAGATCTACATCTCCTGTTTGTGAGGAGGAAGGGAGTAGATGCTACTGAGCAGGCAAAAGGATATGTGGTCCATAGGAAATGCTTCTGTGATTCTGTTGCTGTCAGTAATGAGCGCTGTTTCACTTTGACTTACATATATATTATATATATGTAGATGCAGATATTATAAATGTGTATCATGCTTGTAGAATAGCATAGCCATCTAGTGAGTTCCTGGATTTGCTAGTCAAGGGAACTGACTCTATTGCTTACTTGATTCAGGGTGTGTGCAGAGTGGCCAAGCCAGGGTCAGAACCAGTTTGTTCTTCCTGCTTTTCCTCTAGAGGTGATTTCACTTTCTACTGAAGACAAGTTCCTTTTATCACAGCAATGAAAACCTCTGCAGTCATTTCACTTTGAATTCTAGGCCGTTTTTCTCTTGCCGAGAATGAACCAACACTGGAGAAGCCCTTCTTACTCTTTTTTTTAATTCTTTTTTTTTATTGATAAAAGGAAAAAAAACAAGTTTCCCAGCCTCCCATTTCCCTCCCCCTCCTCCCACCCTTCCCCCTCCCCCCACTCCTCTCCCCCTCCCTCTCCAGTCCAATGGGCAGTCAGGGTTCCCTGCCCTGTGGTAAGTCCTAGGTCCTC
>NC_022032.1:19377477-19406191 GCF_000317375.1 Microtus ochrogaster | reverse complement strand
AATAGCATAGCCATCTAGTGAGTTCCTGGATTTGCTAGTCAAGGGAACTGACTCTATTGCTTACTTGATTCAGGGTGTGTGCAGAGTGGCCAAGCCAGGGTCAGAACCAGTTTGTTCTTCCTGCTTTTCCTCTAGAGGTGATTTCACTTTCTACTGAAGACAAGTTCCTTTTATCACAGCAATGAAAATCTCTGCAGTCATTTCACTTTGAATTCTAGGCCGTTTTTCTCTTGCCGAGAATGAACCAACACTGGAGAAGCCCTCCTTACTCTTTTGCCAATGAAAGACATATTTCCTTTAGCTTTGTATCCCAGGTCATTTCTAACACTTTTTCTTTAGACGTAAGAATCGTTTATTTTATTTGTTATTTTTCTCTCACATAGTACATCTCAAATATGGTTTCCCCTCCCTCTTCTCCCAACCTGAATCTTCCATATCCCATCTCCCCCAGATCCACTCCTCCTCTCTTCCCTTTAGAAAAGAGCAGACCTCCCGGGGATATCAACCAAACACTGCATAGCAAGTTATAATAAAGCTAGGCACATCCCTTCTATTAAGACTGGACGAGGCAACCCAGTAGGAGGAAAAGGATCCCCCAAATAGACAAAAGAGTCAGAGACCGTCCCCACACCCGTTGTTAGCAGTCCTACGGGAACACCAAGCTACACAATCATAACATGCAGAGGTCAGACTCGTAGAGACTCCCTATTGTCAGTTGAGTTTCTGTGAGCCTCTATGACCGATGGTTAGTGATTCTGTTGGCTGTTTTTATTGTGGGGTCTAGACCCCCTTGACTCCTTCAATTCTTCCTCGTTCTTTTCTGCAGGATTCCCCACGCTCTGCCTTATGTTTGGCTGTGGGTCTCTGCATCTGCTCCTGTCAGATGCTGGATGAAGCCTCATGATGGTTATCCTAGGCTCCATTCTATGAGTTTAGCAGGGTGTCATTAGGAATCAGATTTCTAACCCTCTTAATTGAGGACTTTCTGAATAACAACTTGTCAAGTGCTTTTAAAAAATGGCAGCCAAACTGGGCATCATAAATGCTGCAGCATTTCTCTCTTTGACTGCAGTTACTCTATGATTATGGAAAACAAAACATTTATTCCACTGTAAGAATGAATTTCTCCAGTAGTTACTGGGTAAAGCTAGCACTGTGGAAACTTGCGCTGCTTTCCGGTGGGACAAGCCACGGAAAAGTAAAGCTAAGTGTCAGGTTAGTCTGTTAGCAAAGACAAAAGAGGAAAATAAGTTTTGACATAAAATGTACTTGCAAAATAAATGTTCTTAAATCTTAAAATGGTAATTATACCAAAGCATTATGCTATTTGAATGAAACCGTATAAAATCCATGTGTGGTTTTGTGACTGTTGTTCCCCATCTGGACCAATGGTTGGACACCTTATTCCCTTTCCACCTGCCACCCTGGGTGCCCTGTCGTGGGGACCCGCTCGTCTGATGTATGTAAGCAGTAGAAGTATATTTCCAATCTCACTGCCTGTTTGCTTCTCTAAAACTTCAGAGAGCTGCTGCAAGGATAAAATAACGCATACCATATATTGAGCACTGCTCTGATAGAAGGTGGGACTCCACCCACAAAAGGAGGCCTGTTGTTATTATTATTACTATTATATTTAGTCTGTGGTTTCCTTTGAAAAGCAGTTACTAGAGCTACAACCTATGTTTTGTGTCCCCCCCCCCCCCCCGCCAAGAAGTTAGAAACACATCTTCCAGTAGAAAAGCTTGTGTTCTGGGCTTCCTGTCCCTCCAGGGTCTCTGAGCCTGATTACAATGTGTGCCTTTTAGCTGGGTGTGGTGGTGCATGCCAGCGATCCCAGCATTAGGCAGACTGAGAAAGGAAAATCACAAGCTCCAGGTCAACCAGACTATGCTGTGAGAGCCTGTCTCCAGAGGTGGGGAAAGGGGCAGAGGAATAGATGTAAGAGGAGGCTACTTGGTTTGTTCTAACTATAACTACAAACTTTCTTAAGATGAAAATGTAATTTCAAAAGAGTAACATTTAATCTTTTCCACCTACAGTGTGTCCCTTCTTTAAAAAAAGTCCAGTTGCCTTCTCTCAGTAAGCTGCCTTTCAAATCCATAGATCACAAGTTTCTGGAAAAGTCAAAGAATCAGTTGAATAAGTTTTTACAGGTAAGCACGTGGGGGATTTGGGGTGCTAAGGGTGAGACTGTCTATTTGTCGTAGACTGTCACCGCCCCAGGAACGTGCTAGTTTGCCGCTTGTTTTCTCTAGCCACCCCCAGTTTGTATTACCAGCACCACACAGGTGTCCCCCATCTCTACACCTCCTCAAAGATCACTCTCCCACTCATTATATCCTTCAGGGGCAATGGCTTCCTTTGACTTGTTTCCTTTAGACCTGCTCTCTTACGACGCTAGGTACAGAACATTTGTGTAGTCATGTTGCTGACCTGTACTGTAACCACATCAGCTCACACAGAAACTTATTTATGGCAAGGTGTGTTGGTGAACACATTTAATCCCAGTACATGGGAGATGGAGGCAGATGGATTTTCTGTGACTTCAAGCCTTGTCTGGTCTATATAGCGAGTTCCAGGTCAGCCAGGGCTACATAGTGAGACTTTGTCTCAAAAAAAAAAAAAAAAAAAAAAAAAGAAACAAAACAACCCAAACCCTTTGGTTTATGGTCTGTTCTTTCTCCTAGGCCAGATAAGTGTGGACATAACTCCAGGACTTCAGTGCTAAGGACCAATGTAAACAGTTACATAATTGTATAAACAGTCATGCTTTTGAAAGAGGTGACACATCTCTTGCTGGGCAAGGGCACCATATCTGAACCCAGACATTAAAGGGTCCTTTGTGGTAGACACATGTAATATGCAAATTTTAAATAGGTTAAATGTAGATGAGTAAATTTGTCTTTGAAAAGCAGTAGCCCCGGAGATCTTGAGTGGTGTGCAAAATAAAAATTTTATGGCTTCAAGCAGCACCGAGCACTGTTTGCCTACTATGTCCACTGGCTAAGGTTTTCAGCACTGTGTCTTTTGCAGTTAAGACCTCTGACAGTATTCTTACGTAGTTTATTTCTGAGATAAGAATTGTTGTATAGAATTATGGTGAAAGTGAGTCCATAACATAGTTCATTCTGCCTGCCTTGCCTGGCTGTAGCTCGCAGTAACCCAGATAGTTTTCTATGTAGCAGTAATTAGCTCTCCTCTTCCACAGAACCTGCTCTCGGATGACAGACTGTGTCAGAGCGAAGCACTTTATGCCTTCTTGAGCCCTTCTCCTGACTACCTCAAGGTCATTGACGTGCAGGGGAAAAAGAACTCCTTTTCCTTATCTTCCTTTCTGGAGAAGCTTCCTCGAGACTTCTTCTCCCATCAGGAGGTGAGCTGGTCAAAGGTGGTCCCACTTTAGTGTATTCTAGGAGATAGTTCTTGAAGGCTGTTTGAAGGAAGAGCTGTTTCTTGAAAGGCAAAGGTTTTCAATGATCACTTTTACATTTGGGAGTTAATCACTTGGAAGAATTACAAAATAGAAACAGGAGGATAAATAACTAGGTGGGTAAGCAGACTGTAGACAGGAAGTGCTGTCCCCAGTCTCAGTGGGTGACCTCAGGATGTGACCAGAGTAAAGCATCAAGGGAGGAGGTTGGTATGGGTCTGGGGTCTCAGGTGTGTCTGGGATAGTGGGCAGATCTTCACACTGGATTGGCAGGTGTCTGTAATGTGCGGATGGAAGATGAGGCAAAGGAGTCATGGCAGGTTAGGGGGCCGAAGCTTCACTCTTGGGTGTGAAGAACCATGGAGCATGTTGAATCAGGAAGAACCTGGCAGCAGTGTGTATGATAGAGCAGTCACCAGAGAGACAGCAGACGTGTTCTGTCTCACAGTCTGAACCTCAGGGTTAAGGTATGTTTGGACCACCTGTGTGGGGCTCTCTAGCCTCAAACTTGGCTGCTTCTTAGTCTATTGCTAGATGGCATAGACTCTTTGTCAGGATGGTTTATTGAGGTTGCACAGGGAGACTATGAACAAAAGTGTGGTGCTTTATTTATTGTACTCTGAGTTGGGAAAGAAATTCCCACATCTCTCTTCAGTCTCTGAGTGAACCCCTGCCTCTGAAGCTCCTCTACCACCTCCCTTCTCCATGTCTGTTTAGAGCTGACTAACTCTCCTCCGTTACCCCGTCTTAGGATACACAGTGACTTGGTGACTATGAAATTGCTCTCTAACAGTGAGTGTTGTGGCTGCTTCTCAGTGCTCACCTTCTCAACCTCTTTGAAGCATTTCATGTTCTTGGACCAGTGTGAAGCCAGGAAGCTTTAGAGAACTCCTTGTGCTTCCAAGGAGCTGTCTGACTGCTCACCTGCTAACAACCAAAGACCTATCATTAGTCTGGTAGCCGGTTCTACAAGCTCAACTTTCTTTTTTTCTTTTTTAAATTTTATTAAAACTTCTTCATATATTTCTGTCATTTTTCTCCCTCCCCAACTCCTTCCAGATCCTTTCCTACCTCCCTACCCACCCAACATCATGTTCCCCCCTTTCCAAAGCAACAATAAACCAACAACAATCCCAGCTCCCTGAGCCTGAAGGAGAGAGATTTGATGAAGACATCCCATTTAGGACTGAGTGCTGCTATGTGTCTTACTCTTTGTACATTGTCCAGTTTTGGGTCTCTGGGTTAATTAATTACCGTCACTGCAGGAAGGAACTTCTCTGATGAGGGTGGAGTAATGCACAGATCTGCCATCAGTAGTCATTTTATTGCTGTGTTCGTTTAGCTAAGTAATAGTAGTAGGTTTTCCCCACAGGCCCATCATCTGTGTACTCTCAGTTATTTTGGCCTATTTAGCGGTGTCAGATATGGGTTCCATTTCATGTAGTGGGCCTTAAATCCAATTAACCAAAAGAAAAAGAAAAAGGTTGGTTACTCCCATAACACTTACACCACTACTGTACTGATTTGTCATTCAGGCCGGTTCCTGTTGTAGACCTCAGGGTTTGTAGCTGGGTGATACTGATAACTACCTTTCTTGTCTGGTCTCATGCAGAGTATCTTCCTGCACGATGAATATTAGTCAGTGGTGGTGAAGCTTCTAGTTAGAAACCAGGCAACTTCTCTGTGTTCAATGACTTAAGTAAGAGTTGTTTTCAGCCATAGGGCCTGCCATCAGGTTGTGGTGAGTAACCAATAGCCCTGACAATACCATGTGGTATGAGTGATCCATGGGACAAGATGTAATCATTCCTGATACTGGAGGCTTTGCTTTCACCTTTGGTTTCTTTGCGGACATTAAAATAACCATCTTTAGCTGTCTTCACTGCCTAGGATTTGGGCAGCACTTCATCTCTTACAAAAACTGCCATTCCTGTGTATGTTAGTCTCTGCCGACCACTGTGGGCCACTAAGATTCTGGACCTTACTGCACTCATGTGCACCGGCTTGGTGCCTGACGTCTAATGTGTGGACTGACATATGCTGGCGTGTAAATCAGGAGATGAGACTATCTAAAGTATACAGTAGATGCTTGAAGCAGAACTTTAAAAATACCTCACTTACCTTAAAATGCTTATATTTTTAAGAGCAGTGAACTTTAAAAACCATTTTAGTTAAAAGTCTTTCAAAATGGAAAAAATAAAACCTCATCCTCTTTAGAAAACTGTATTACTAATTCCCTGGTTATTTAAAGAGTGATTCCCCCCCCCCTAGTTTGCTTATTTTAAGCTTTGATTCTGGCTATAGAGTCAGGCTATTCCCTGAGGGTAGAAGCAGTTTATCCTCCAACTTGAACATGGATAGATTTAGAAGTTTAAAAGTCAAGCAACAGGAAAAGGCTAGAATGAAGTGGAGTCTGTACTTGATAGAGGAAGTCAGCTCTGTATCGTGTACTGAGTTCCTGGGTAACCTGCCGCTGCCTTTGGTGTTGTTATACCCCAGGAGGAGATGGAAGAAGACAGCGACCTGTCAGATTATGGGGACGATGTGGATGGGAAGAAGGAGGCCTTGGCTGAGCCGTGCTTCATGCTGATCGGGGAGATTTTTGAACTTCGAGGAAGTAAGTTTCTTTGCTGGTTAGAGATATGGTTACTATCCCTCTCCTTCTGGCATGGATTTCATGTGTTCATCCACCCGGCAAGTGCTCTAATGTGCCAGCCGCTTTAGAGACAATGCAGGGTGTACTTCATGCTTGGTGCTGAAGGCACACCCTTAGGACAGAGAATTTCTGTCTTCCTCAAACCTGGGTTCCTGGTTTACTCAGCATTGTGCGCCTCTGAATTTAAAAAGAGAGAATGCTTTGAACTCTTTTCATGTGACTCAGTGTAGCTTCATTGTCTCATCACCAAAAGTTATTTTAAAAAAATCACTTGCATAGCCTATTATTAAAGGTGCAGTTTCGATCCCAGGGTGGTATTGTAGATATATATGTATACATATAATACATATTTAATATAAATATGCTTAATATATGAAGGTTCATTGTAGATTAATTTCAATAACTGAAATTAAAGCTAAAATAAACTTTAGAAATGGAAGCTAGTTGTATTAAGAAATTCTCATGATAAAATACCATCCAAATATTAAACTCTTTCAGATGAAAAATTTGCAGCCTTGTCGCATTTTATATTAAGATAGTCGCTGATCTTTAGCATGATTCAGTACATTCAGAAAACAATAGTATTCCACTCAGTCTTTCTTTTCTTTAATGGAGTCTTACCCACAAATCTGTGCGTCTTCCTACTTCCCACAGAGGTGGGAGCAGTGAGCCTGCAGCATTCTATCTGGTTGCCTCTGTGTGTTCTTCTCCAGAAACTCAGAGACAAAAGCACACCGTGAGTGTGTCAGAGCCAGTCACAGCCTTAGCAGGCTCTAAATGCTGGCATTTTAGCCTGCGCATCCTCGGTCGAATGGGTGTTTGGCTTTGTCAGTGACATTTCTGAGAGGAATAAATAGAACGGCCTTGATTCTGAGATGCGATGCAGGCATTTGCCCTCAGCAGACTCCTCAGGCGGCTGCAGCTGTCTCTGCTTTAATAGGAGGCAAGGGCCCTTTGGGCAGGGGGAGCTGGGGAACCAAGGGAGAACCGGAAAAGGAGTAGAGTGAGGAGATACAGTGATGGCACAGACCTGGACCAAATGTTTTCGTTCCTGTTTGTGTTCAGAATACAGAAGGACCTAGTAAGGCATATTTCTATTTTAAAACCCTCAACTGTCAGGCATCCTTCCTGAGTTCCATCTGTGATTAGACCCGCTGGCTACGAACTACCTCTCTCCTGACCTAGAAAGGCCAACCAAAGTTATCATCATGAACAGACATGTTCACTGTAGCCTAAAGGCCAGCCTAAAATAAACACATACTTGGTGCTATTCCAGAAACTTCCACACTGAAGGTCCAGGCATTGCTGAGGCATGGCTCTGAATTCATGGCTTGACTTTTATTGGTGTGTGTTGGGGGACAGATAGTTTTTTTTTTTTTAACTAGGCCTTGAGAATCATTCAGAAGTTAGTTAGGAACGCCCTTGATGCTTTGGTGTAGTGTCAAGTCGCTGTCAATTGTTGCTCATGTGTGGTCGCCCTTGGGAAAGCATCTTTGGGAATTTACTCCTCTTAACTTTCACTACTGTATGCAGATGGCCTGAACCTTTGGCTCCATTGTCGCCAAGTCTGAATTTTTCATTTCTTCCTGTGCTAGTAGTCAAACATTTCAGGGGCTAGAGATGAAAATACAAATTTAGAAAATTAGTTTGTATTCAAATTTATGAAGATAAAAATATCACCAATTTTTTGCCTTCTTTTGTTTACATTGATATTCTACACCTATGAAATGTCTCTGTGATAGTAATAAAAGTTGTGATGGGCAGAAGCCCTCGTGCACAGAAAACACCTTTAGGGATGGAGGAATACCAGCTCTCTTCAATCTCATCCTCTTCCAGTTGAGGAGCCTGATGTATGCCCAGCTGCTCTGGAAAGGGTTGCAGGAAAGGAATTCCCGTATTATTCAGGACTGTGGTCTTCACTGTTTTCCTTTCTTGCCCCCCACACATAAGATAAAAAGTACAGTGTTGAACAGACTCGAGAACTCAGAGGGGAAGTTAGACCATCGCTTCACTCATAGCTGGTCATGTCTGTCAGCATTTGCATACAGACATTTCTTATTGAGAACTGTTAGAAAACTGGAAGCAGAAGCCTACAACATTAACTGCACTGTCTGCTGTGGGGGCTTGGCATGCCATCAGCAGCCCAGGAATATAGCTGGAATTCTCTATGCTTTGTTCTGTCTGATCCTGCTGGACTAGTTTCTCTCCCCTGTGGTCCCATAACCATTCAGAGGCGTAATATTAATTATAATTGTTTGGCCATAGGCTCAGGCTTCTTACTGGTTAACTCTACATATATATTAACCCATTTCTAATAATCTGTGCCTCACCACTTGCCCCGTGGCTTACTGGTAATGCCCTGGCATCTTACCTCTCCTGTGACTGCTGGCACCTCCCCAACTCTGACTTCTTCTTTTTTTTAAAATATTTTTATGGTTTATTTAACTTTATTTTATGTGCATTGGTGTGAAGGTGTCAGATCCCCTAGAACTAGATCTTCAGACAGTTGTGAGCTGCCATGTGGGTGCTGGGAATTGAACCCAGGTCCTCTGGAAGAGCAGTCAGTGCTCTTAACCACTGAGCCATCTCTCCAGCCCCCCCAACTCTGATTTCTTTCTCCCTGTCTCTGCTTGATTTCCCACCTAGCCTATTCTGCCTTGCAATAGGCCAGATCAGTTTCTTTATTAACCAATGGTGATACAAAATATTCACAGCATACAGAGGGGCATCCCACATCACAGGGCATAGAAAGTAAAGTATTATTTCAGCTCTTTAGTAGGCAGAATAAAAGGAAAAAGAGGGGGAGATCCTCCTAAATTTCACTTCTCCATTTGCCTATTGAAAAATGAAAGCTTAGTCAAGAGTTTCCTGAGCAGGCCTTTGCTAACTCATACCCCGTCTCCAGGTGAGCAGGCCTTTGCTAACTCATACCCAGTCTCCAGAAGTGGAGCCAGTGGTTGATGCTGAGATTCGGACAGAATCAAATGGCAAGACTGTATGCTTTGTTCAGCTGTAAAATTGTGATGCTTGTAATATCCTGTGGTAAATATTTTCTTCTGGTTTATTTTTTAGTGTTTAAATGGGTGCGAAGAACATTAATTGCTCTCGTTCAGGTCACTTTTGGAAGAACCATCAACAAGTGAGTTGTACAGAATTAATGTTTGAATCCATGTGTTGCTACCCTTTGTCTGAATGTTGAATTTTTTTCCTTTTTTTTATTTTTTATACATTTTTATTGATATTTATTGAGCTCTACACTTTTCTCTGCTCCCCTCCCTGCCTCTCCTATCCCCTTCAATCCTCCCCCAAGGTCCCCATGTTCCCAATCTACTTAGGAGATCTTGTCTTTTTCTACTTTCTACGTCCCATGTAGATTAGATCTATGTAAGTCTCTCTTAGTGTCCGCACTGTTGTCTAAGTTCTCTGGGATTGTGGTTTGTAGGCTGGCTTTCTTTGCTTTCTGTTTAAAAACCACCTATGAGTGAGTACATGTGATAATTGTCTTTCTGTGTCTGGGTTACCTCATTCAAAATAATTGAATTCTTTTTGAGCAGAAAGTCTCCTTCTTTTGTGTTTGTTTCTGACATGATTCTGAGGCTGCGTGAGGAAGCAGAGTTCTGAATTTCTCTTGCAGCATGCATGGTAATTAGATGACAGAAAATTGCTAGCTCCAGCATGCTGGCCAGTGAGGGTCAGAAGGCTGCTCTGGAGAAGTTCCATTTGGATCACGGAGAGCCTTGGTATTCTGTTGTCATCGCAGGCTATGATTTAGCTGCTGTGAAAGTAAGATACTCTCCAGAGGGCAAGTATTACTCGAAGAGAAATACAAAGCATATATCGACTTTTAGAGTTGAGTTGTGTTAAAGCGTTAATTCTTCTTTACATGTGGACATCCGTGGTGGAGGCGGTGTCTGTCACACACTAACACCACAAGCCCCTCTTAGATCCTCGCCTGCATTGCAGTCTCCACTTACAGAAGAGCATTTTTACATGTAATCATCTACAGGGCGTTTTCAAGTTGTTTACACAAGTGTTCCGTGTTTGGCATTTGTTCGTGAAGGCTCTGGGTCTGCTGTGAGAACTGTCAGTCAGCGTTACTTGCTAAGAAGCTGCAAGAGCGTGCCATCAGCAGCGGTCAGGGCACACAGTGCAGGCGGTCTTTATCAGAGGTGATCTAACACTTCAGCTTCTCATCGTGAGGAGACAGAACCGAGAGCTGGCGTGACTTTCCCGAGGTGTCACCAGTATACTGTTCATACAATAGACTAACCTGGCTTCCAGGCTGTGACTCCTGTTTCACATTAGCCCAGTGCCTGGAATTTACAACTGCCATTGTCAGCTTCTTTTAAATAACCGTGCAAAATACAGATCTCCAAGAGATTAGCATTAGGATTTTCTGCAGAACAGAAATGTGAGTGGATGTCTAAGAATTTTAAAAATAAATCACTGTTTTAGGTATTGTAAAATAAGTTTTGAGATGAAAATATTGTTTTTCCAAGTGAATAACTTACTGTTGAACATTGGTGAGATGTTAATGTGATAGTTTTATTATGTAAATTCATACAGTTTTATAGGAAATACTATAAATGTATTTTAATACATATTAATATATTGATTTATACATAGAATGTGCTTTCTTGGTGGTCACACCAAATACTTACTTCTATTTTATTTCTAGAATTAAAAAAAACATAGTTTAAGTCGTCCATCACAGGCTTGTATAGTTAAGTTATTAACATTTATACAGAGAAAGAGCCCATTTAACGTATTGTTTATGTCTTGGGAAAACTTCACTAGCACTGAGAGGCCGTAGAGAGATTTCCAGGTGCCTTCTTTTCCCTCATACTTGAGCTCGCTCATGTGTTTCCTGGTCAGATTCAGCGAATCATGTACTTGCCGTGTTCCTCTAGCGACTTTGGCGCCGGCTCATGCAGTGGGCAGCTGAGCTTGTGCGCGGTGCGTAGTCAGGCAGTTTGCACAGTGCCTGAGAGCCTCTTGGAGGGAGCTTCCAGCTGTCATCCGCTGGGTTTGCTAGCAGGCCGGGAATTGTGAGCACCTGGTACGCACTATTTTTCCTTCTGCAGATGGCACATGATTACAGTAAGCAGCAGTGTTGTCAGCATCTGGTCTGGAAGCAACCGTGGTCTCATACTCTTGGTTTGCTTCAAAAGCTCTGGGTTGATAGAAAATGTTGAGGTGCTGTTCTTTTCTAAGAATTGCCAAGTATTCAGTCACAAGTTGAAGTTTCTTCATGGAGCACCAGTAGTTAATCGAGAGCAAAACTGCAGAAATCCAATGTGTTGCTGATGGCCCAGAGAACTTTCTTAGGCAGGCAGTGGGGCAGGTTGGCAGTGACTTTTTTTTTTCATAAATAGATAAATTAATTCTTCGTTTAGATTCGAATTGCACAGTATTTGGTCATGTTTGATTTTCATTTTAACATTGCAGCTTGACACAGAGTTTAATCATTTCCAACATTAACCGATTACTGTGTATGAAGTGTTGGACTTTGAACATCCATTTGGAGATGTCCTGAAACCCTTTCTTACTCTTAAAAATCTGAGACTTCAGGGGCTTACAGCGCTTTCTGATTACTGTTTATTTATTCATGGGCTTGATCTCAGGGGCTTCTGGGTCAGGGAGTCTAGGATGATCCTTTCCCTTTCCATGTCCTCCTCTTTCAGCTAAGTCCGGGCTCTTTTTCAATGGCTAAGGGAATGGTTAAAGTTGAACCAATAGGATTGTGTAGAGAAAATCATGTAAAGATCATTTCTGCATAACTGGGCAGGCTGAGTATCCCAACCCTTTGGAGTTGACTTGGTATTGTTGTGTCTTTGCTCCTAGCCAGTGGGCACTAGGTGCTTTCTCTGGGTCAGGGTATTTTCCCAGGACTCTCTTCCATGGTCACTCAAAGGGGCCAGTATAAAGTATGGTTCTCTTCCAGGACTTGAGGTCCCAAGGGGTGTTTCTTAGGCTGAGGAAGTGGGCTTGTGTTTCTGGTTTATAAGCTTCCCAGAGAAATGATCAATGTATGGGGGTGGATTTGGATGCGTCTCAGTCCTCTGTTCTTGTCTATCCTGATGGGAAGTCAAACATTTGGAAAAGTGGGTGCCACTGAAAAATGCAGAACCCATATTGTGTGTGTATATGAAATTCTCAAACAATAAAGAAAGAAAACAAAACAGAAAAATATGTGAACATGTGAACCCCAGGAATGAGTTGGTCATCCAGTATTGCCAAAGTGAACAATAGCCTTCATAGCCAAGGTTTAAAAGTAATTAGTTTATTCGTCTAACTTTTAGATCCTAACCTACCCATTGATGAACGCCTTCTGAGAATAGAGTAGACCTTTTTTCAAAACTTCATTCAAGCAATATTTTTTCTTTTAAAAGACAAATCCGGGATACAGTGAACTGGATATTCAGTGAGCAAATGTTGGTTTACTACATCAATACCTTCCGGGATGCTTTTTGGCCCAACGGAGTATTGGCGCCGCCAACTAGAATCAGAAGCGAAGCACAAAGTCAGGAGACGAAACAAAGAGCACAGCAGAAACTGCTCGAGAACATTCCAGGTGAGGCCTTGGCGAGAGAGAAGAACTTAGCACTTCGGGCCCGTGCCCTGTGCCTCCCTGGAGGACGCTTCCCATCTGCTGAGAAGACCCTGAAGAACACATTTAGTGCTTAAAGTTTACCATGAAACTTTAGAAATGTGCTTAAAACACATTTATTTTAATTACTAAAAGTAGCAAATGCTAAAATTATAGTCTTCATAAATGCCCACTGGTAAAAAGAGTCCCTGAGAGACACGCCTCTGAGTGCCTGGGGAGATTATCTGTTTTAGGTTAATCCAGGTAGGAGACCCACCTTATCATAAGTGGTCCTCTCCCCCGGGGTGAGGTCCTGTCTGAATCAGAAGGAGAAAGTGAGCTGAGCACCTGCATCCATCCCCTGCTCTCTGGCTCCTGACTGTGGAGACAACATGAGCAGCCTCCTCAGGCTCCAGATGTAAATTCCTCTCCGTGCTTGACTGCACCTCAAAGTGTGAGCCAAAATAAGCTCCTTATCTCTCTGTGGCTTTGTCAAGAGTATTTTATCATTGACAACAGGGAAAGTAACAAACACACCCAACATGTGCCAGGCCCTGAGTTCATCTCTCAGCAGTGGACTAAAACGTACAAAACTTTCTTTTCCCAGATACACTTCAGAGCCTTGTTGGACAGCAAAATGCCCGCCATGGTATAATAAAAATATTCAAGGCACTGCAAGAAACAAGAGCCAATAAGCACCTGCTGTATGTGAGTAAGCCAGCCCGCAGGGGACTTTTGTTTTTGGATTTTATGTTTCTGTTAGCAAATTAGGATAACTCTTAATCCTTCAAATTTTCAATACTTTTCTGACTTATAATTCGGAGCCTGGTTTTTTCTGCTTCATTTTTGCCTCTCCTCCCATTTGATGAAGAAGCATAAAGGGGACATAGCATCCTCTTCGCACACGCGGAGTTCTCCGAGACTTCTGATTCAGTGTCTCCGCATGACTTCGAGGTTTTGTTATTTTGGCAAAGGAAACCTTTTCTGATTAGAATTACCAGTATCAGGCAGGTGTGGTAGTACATGCCTATAATCCAAGTACTCAGGAGGTAGAGGCCAGTGTGGGCTCATGACACCCCCCCCCCCGAAAAAAAAAGCTAAACCAGAGGAAAAACACCAATATTAAATGTCACAGACAGTTGGATGTGTCTAATAGACCACTGAAATAAATGGAGTTTCTGTTGTCTGAACTCTTTTGAAAGCCCCTCGTTTACTGAGAATAATCTTAGAGCACAGATTCTGAGTAAACCCTCACCCGGCCCCTTCTCTGCTTTTCCTCCGTGGGACAGGTACTGATGGAGCTGCTGCTGGCCGAGCTGTGTCCCGAGCTGCGAACACACTTGGATCAATTCAAAGCTGGTCAAGTCTGAGATCGCACACACCAACCACCAGAGAAATGTCTGTGTAATAATAGACATGAAACATTTTCCTCTTTTCCACAGAGGGCCCAACAAGAACCACACTGACTTTTATTTTCGTGCCTCCCTCTAGTTTCATGTGAAAGAAGCGGAATTGGAGGGAGACAGACTGATGCTGTGGTAGGCAGTAGAAAAGCAAACTGATGCTTACTGGTTTTTACTGAAATGATGTAAATACTCTAAAGCTCAATTTGCTGATTGAAATACAAATGTTAATATGTGATAAGAACATAGGAAATATTTTAAATATCTATGAGAACAGTTTTGCTGTTAAATGACAAACTCTGAATATTATACAGTTAATCTCCTTGCTGAGAACTCTGAACATTCCTGTTTCTCGTGTATTGAAGAATAGCGCGATGCTCGGTGTAAAGTGTTTGTGAAAATTCTATTGTCTTTATTTTTACCAAAGATTTCCCATAGTTTGAAGCATTTGAAGCAATAAAATTTAAAAATGAATCACAGTGCTGGAAGGCATTGAGCTTGTGTCAGAGAAAGAGCAATAGCGTGGACACTGGTGCGCCTACGGTGGATTTGTCGGGAGCCTTTCCTTAGAAAGCATTGCCCTCTGAGAACTTCTGCAAGACAGTGCAGAGTGCGCTGCCTGAGTTGTGGTGCACAAAAGAGGCCAAATTGGTGAGGCAGTGGGGAGATGAGAAGTGAGCTGAACTGGGGAAATATGAGCTCCAAGACAGGGAAGCAGAAGAGGGAAGCTGCCTAAATCTTGTGCACTCCCAGGGCATTGGGTGAGGCCCAGGGTCTGGATTGTGTCCTTGTTGTCAGTGGGACCATGGACGCTGACTCGGTGTTCCTGGGCTTTTCCATTATTTGTCACTTTGTCACTGTGTTAGGCAGTAGCAGCATCATGCACTATCCTTCCTCTGGTTTCTAGAAATACTGAAAACAGGGCAAAGCTGCAATCTGAACAAAAGAAAAATATATTCAAGTCATATAGGTTTATCGTACTAATGGCTCGTAATGAACAAGTTCTTGATGAGACCCGGGTCTGAAAGATGGACGATTAAACAGCACGAGTCTCATTGTCTTCTAGTTACAGCTCCCCAGCCCCTTGGTTCCGACTAAAATGGTATTTGAGACTTCAGACAAAACTGAGGTTGGCTATTTTTTTAATTTCTTTTTTTTATTGATTTTATTCAGCTATACATTTTTCTCTGCTCCCCTCTCTTCCTTTTCCCTCTCCCATGGTCCCCAAGCTCCCAGTTTACTGAGGAGAACTTGTCTTTTTCTACTTCCCATGTCAATTAGATCTCTGTATGTCTCTTAGGATCTTTATTGTTGTCAAGGTTCTCTGGGATTGTGAATTGTAGGCTGTTTTTTTTTTTTTGCTTTATGTTTAAAAACCACGTATGAGTGAGTACAGATGATAATTATCTTTCTGGGTCTGGGTTACCTCACTCAATATGATGTTTTCTAGCTTCATCCATTTGCCAGCAAATTTCAAGATGTCATTATTCTTTTCTGCTGTGTAGTACTCCATTGTGTAAATGTAACACATTTTCCTTATCCATTCTTCGGTCGAGGGGCATTTAGGTTGTTTCCAGGTTCTGGCTATGACAAACAAAGCCGCTATGAACATAGTTGAGCACGTGTCCTTGTGCACGGGCTAGGGCGAGGAGGAAGGCCCCCCAAACATTAGACAGACAAGATAAAGGGAGTCTGTGGTACCTTGGGTATGACAATAACACAAGCATCTAGGACTGCCCAGGATAGGAACAATTGGAAAACCGCCATAAACGGGCTGCCCGTGCATGCTCAAGCATTGCCAGGACATAGATGAATGACATGATGAAATGGTCGCAGAGGGGAAGTCCTCATTTCCAGGGTTGGTTAAAGTCTGTAACTTTCGTATAGAATGCAGGAGTGAATAACTATTTCTTCTCTTTATATAAAAACAAAGTTCAATTCGTGTACTTGAGTATAGAACCAAGGCCAGGCTTTTCATTCTACAGACGCTCTAGCAGATGCTATCACATAGAAATTCCATTTTCTCACCACTAACAGATTTGTTTTTATTTATCCGCCATTGTAGATGACATTGTGTGGCTCAGTGGTTAAGAGCAGCAGCTGAACTTCCAGAGGACCCCAGTTCTATTTCTAGCACCCACATGGGGTTACAACCATCCATACCTCCAGCTCTAGAGGATCTGTCACCCTCTTCTGGCTTCCCCCAGCACCAGTCTCGTGTGTGTGTGTGTGTGTGTGTGTGTGTGTGTGTGTGTGTGTGGTGTACAGACATACAAGTAGGCAGAACACCCATACACATAAAATAAATTTTAATTTTTCAAAAGAAAATGACATTGAAATTTCTAAAAGTCATACCAGCTAATATACTGCCAAAAGGCAGGCATTAAGGTATCTTCAAGACATATTGTTTTTAATACAATTTCACAAACATATCACAGTTGGGAGCAGTGAGACCCCAGATCCTGAATTTCTTGTAAACAACTTGTTCCCCCCCCCCCCCCCCGATCTGAGTGCCTACAGCTGCTCTGAGCAGGAGACCTTCAGGAGTTCCTGAGGGCAGGAGAGTGGTTTCTGGTGGGTTTGGCTGGGGGGTGGCTATCTCTGTATAATCTGCCCCTGAACACAATAAAGGGGGCATTCTTGGGGAATTCAAGGATGAACCATGTCGCTGTCTGTCTGTGTGTGTCTGTGTATTTTAACCTCCATCCCCCTTGCCCAAAGCTCGCGAACTGGGTGCCAGCGCACAGAGCGCAGACACAGGGGTGTGGTGCATGGCACATCACTACACAATCTAAAGCAGGTGGGCCTTGGTTTTCACTGTGACGTTTTCTTTGGTAGGTTTCACTGACACTAAGACAGTCCTGCTGCTAATTAAAATGTCTTTCTTCTTATACCTGGCCTACCTCAAGCTCAAAAGAGATCCTCATGCCTCTGCCTCCCAATCGCCACCTAGCCTAATTTAATTTTGACACAATATTTAGACCACCAATATATGGAAAAAGTGGGCTAATTTATTTCCTAAGTATTTAGGAATTTCTGCATACTTAGGGAGACAGTCATTAGAGTGAAGACAGTCTACAAAATGGGAAATAATTACCAACTAATAGTATCCTTAATATCTATGATATGTATAAAAAAACTGCAAAAATTAAACACTAAAAATCAGAATCACCCAACCAAGTAGATGGGCTAAAAGAACTACCACATTGCCCAGCTATACCACTCCTGGGTGTGTTCCTAAATGATGTGGGTCAGCACCCTACCAAGGTAAGTGTCCACCATCTCCAGTGGTGAGGAAGTGCAGCCCGCTTAGATGTCCATTAACAGATGAATGGATGGAGAAAATGTGAAACAATTGCAACGGGATTTGATGCAGCCGTAATGAAAAATGAAATACTTTGTCAGGAAAACAGATGGAACTGGAAGTCGTTATGTAAAATGAAATAAGACTCTGAAGAGCAAACGGTTTTTTTCTCATGTGGAACTGAGATCTGAAAGTCTGTGTGTGTCTGCGGTCTGCGCGTGTGCATGTGTGTGTGCTTGTGTATGCGTGTGTGTGTGTGTGTGTAGAGCAATGTTTGTATTTCTGTGTCTGTGTTTATAGCTCATGAAAATAGAGAATCAACAGGAAGAGGAAGGGATCGTAAGAGAGGTGGGAAATAAGTCATAGAAAATATGTGATAAGGAAGGAGAGGGGCCAGGTGGTGGTAGCGCATGCCTTTAATCCCAGCTCTTGGGAAGCAGAAGCAGGAGGATCTTTGAGAGTTTGAGGCCAGCCTAGTCTACGAAGGCCAGACAAGGCTGTTAGGTAAACCTGGTCTGTCTGTCTGTCTGTCTGTCTGTCTGTCTCTCTCTCTCTCTCTCTCTCTCTCTCTCTCTCACACACACACACACACACACACACACACACACACACACACACGAGACAAACTGGAGAAGGAAGAGGTAGCTGTGGGGACTCCAGGGAGGGAGGGCAGTAGGGGCAAAGGAATGAGAACAAAGTATAGCAACACATTTATGGAATTCACATCTTTGTGTGCTAACCTAAAGCATAATTCATATAGCATTCTCAGGCTGGATTACAAAACGGTATTTAGATGTAGTCCTTTGGTTAATGATTTTTATATTTTTTCCATATTTTATCTTGTATAGAAGTGTTTCTAAGATTTAAAATAAATGTAGAAAATGAATACAAAGGAAAGCATATTGCTGTAATTCTTATATTTGTCAGAGATCATGATGGGTTTTGCTCATTTAATTAAGATCTTTGAGGGAACATTTGGAGGGACATGATGCTAAGTAATTTCTTAAATCCATTTTTTTAAAAAATTTACAACTTAGCCAGTTATCTGTAAGAATCTTTTAATAAGTTATAAAACACTATACACTTTCTACAAAAAATGGTTTGGAAGTCTAATCTTTAAATTGTTTTTGGCCTTCATTTAATTTTGTGAAAAGTTTCAGATGACTCAATAACATTTTTAAATTATCAAAATTCATAAAATTAAACAAATGCCAAAGAAAATGTAAATAATTAAGCTTTTAAATTACGTTTTTAACTAAGTCGGCAGCACGTGTACTTTGGAAAGCACAAAACTCAATCTTACTAAGTCGTTCCAGACACTGTTTAATAAGGCAAGGGGGCACTTGCTCTTGGCATTATTTCAAACTCAGGGCGGTCCGGGCCACTCTAGGCTAAGAGGTGGCCCTCTGAGGACTCTTTCCAGCAATTCGATTGGTGTCTAAAGTTTGGTTTGTACAAATTCCAGAAGAATGAAGGAGACGTTTCTGTAAAATACCCCGGATAATAGAATGGGGGTGTAGAAAACAGCAGCCATAGCTGCTGTGAGCATGTGCACGCTGTTTCCGGTTAGGATGGGCGGTCTCTGTTGAAACGCATTGTGGTCTAAATCCTTTGGCGAATAAGCAGGCAGTGAAGCTCATCTGCCAGCGCAGGGTTCAGACGGCAAGCCTTCAAAGTGGAGAGAGAAGAGAGTCGGGTATCTGACAAACTCTCACTGCTTAGTACTTTGCTTTAAAAATACACACACATACACACACACACAATTTTAAAATTAAAACTAAAGAATTATTAAAACAAGAGAAATAGAAATCACTTTTGGTCTCAAGCTGTTATATATGTGAACAACAGAATCTATTATAATTCAGTTTTAAAACACACAGTCTTATTATGCCTACATCGTGATAGGGTGCGTGATTCTAGAAGGTCAAGTGTTTGGCAGGAACATCAGAGATTATCTGCTACCTGGCACCATTTGGAGCAGCAATTGTCTCTTCAGTGCCGAGGACGTTGGTCTTACACTATTTGCTTAGCTTCTTATTCTCGGCTAGAATTTATCTTCTAAGAAAAAACCTCTGTATTTGTTCTGAGATGGTGAAGTCAAAAGATTCTTCCTTGCACTGAGCTGAAATTTCCCTCCACATACTTTAGAAACATTGTGGGATCTATGAGAATGCACATTGCTTAGAGATACCCAAGGGGCCATGTCTCTAAGAGTGAGCTGCCACCAGACAAGTGTCCCTGGACTGACGTCTGGGCTTCTGCCATCTTACTGCCTTCCTTTGGTGTAGCTCCAAGTCCCCTCCCTCCCCGCCACAGTTCCTTTGTGCAGGACACTCTCGATTCAGTGACCACCACTGTCAGGATGCCGCCATGTTTGGCTCTCCATGAAACATAAACCTCATATGGCGTCACTAGCTTGCTGCCTCTTCGTCAGCACCTCCCATAGTATCGCGTGGGCTCACTGATACTGTGTCTACGTCTAGGCTGGTGCACAGCAATGGGGTTCTCATCCCCAGCAGGTAGAAAACCATTCTCATATTGCTGATTGTTTACTGCCCTTGTAGAGTGTTTATACCAAATACTGGGTCCTTTAAACTAGATGTTCCCCCAGATCTAGAACACGAAGTTGCATTGGTTTGGAGATTAGCATGGTGCAAAAAGGTTTATATTTTTAGAAAAGTTCCTTTGCTCACACTCATTTCTCATATGGAAAGAAAGGTGTGGTGGTAAAAACCTCAGACATCCATTGTGTTTGTTACTTTGGAAAGCTGTTTCCAACACAGTAGCTGAGCTTTGGCAGGTACGGTGGTATCCCACTCCCAGAGACTATGAATTACTTCTTCTAAAATAAGGCCTGGTACTAGCCTCTCATTCCAGAATCTTCGGATTCCACAGTGGCAGGATTGCCGTGAGTTCCAGGTCAGCCTGGAACACAGCAAGACTTATGACCACAGAACCACATACAGAGTTAATTATGACGCCATTCTAACGTGTGCTCAAGAATGTCATGGACATAGGAGCATAAAGCACACACAGTTTTTAAAAAATTCACTGCAACGTCCCCCTTCCCCAGACCCACCGAAATCTCAGATCTGAAAGTGACCATGTGGATTCAAATGGGAGAGGAAGGAGAGAGGGTTACTGATTACTGATGACCTTATAGTCATGAAACTTTCTCCTGGGTGCGCTGCTTTAAGATGTACATTTAATTACAATACTGGAATGGAGGTGTAGGTTTAATCGTTTTTTGGTTTTGGTTTTGATTTTGCTGAAGGCCCAAACATTTAGGCCCTAAAGGTGCAGGTGGCAGCAAATTTAAGGAGACTAGTTTACATCAAAATGGGACTTTTATCATCTGAGCTTAATAACCAGCGACTAACCATAGGCAGGTTTTCTGCACAGTGAAAAGGCAATGGTTTCCAGTTAGGTCAGTTTCTAGATCATCCCCAAACTTACCTTAGAGTAATAGAGCCTGGCAGATGCTTCATCTTTCGTGATGCCCAAGCCAAGCTGGAGACACCGTGCGTAGTAGAAAGAGGCCATGGCCATACCTTTGCTGATAAACTCTGGGAGACAGTCTGTGACGTGCGCTATCATGGGGATGTCGTGAACCTCATCGTAGTCTGCTATCCTGAAGGGACATGAAAGATTGAAGAGGATATCAGTCATGGTTTATGTTTTCACAGATCCATCTGTGGGAATTCTCTGCTCAAAATGTTGCTACTACCCTTTTGAGAAGTTTGCTGTGGGGTGAAGTTATGCAATACAATGTGCTAATAGCAGGCAGGGACAAACTTAGACCATAGCTTCCTGGTGGGGACACTAGTAGGGATCAGCCATCAAAGAAATTTTGTGCTCATTAATATTTTAAGAATATCATCATCTTGTGGATAAATTGAGTAGGGGATAAAAAAGAACCCTGTATTCCCTTGTGCAGGGAGCAGAGGAAGCCCCAACTGAGTGAAGTCATGAGGGAATGTGTATTTTGACATGGGCACAACCATGCTAGAAACTCCAAGGACTCGGGCCCATGGGACAATTGATAAAACTGTTACCCATTGGGCCAGGCTGGAAAGATATGGCAAAGCGACTGAAGTGTGTGCAAAGACTAGCAGCTGCGGCTTCCTCCTCCCAGATGTTTGCAGCTGGAGACTGTTCCCTCCAGGACCTTCAGCCAGCACAAAACACTGAGGTTCCAGGTTGAGGAGGTAGCAGAACCACATCCCTCCCCCAACTGTATTTTATTTAACTCGTGTCTGTCCTTTCCTCCCAGGGTCCAAGCTGCTGTAAAACATGGCACCCTTGGTTCATACAAGGAAACATCAGCCTTACAGTCATCACACAGGCCCACCTTAACACTGTAAGAAATTTGCAGATTTTTCTTGAAAAAAAAAATGTTCGGTAGGAAAGAAGCCACCCTTTGCAAACTATACACAAATACGTGGATGTGTGTGAGAAGGACACCTGGTCAGCTTCATGTTTAAAATCTTAGGATGTTAAACATCCTAAGAACTGTTCAAAATCTTAGGATGGGCACTGCCTGGGAATACCAGAGGTGGTTCCTTCA
This sequence comes from Microtus ochrogaster, assembly GCF_000317375.1. Taxonomy (NCBI): domain Eukaryota; kingdom Metazoa; phylum Chordata; class Mammalia; order Rodentia; family Cricetidae; genus Microtus; species Microtus ochrogaster. Next base: position 19,384,242 of record NC_022032.1, on the reverse strand, counting down.
ATGGCCTGCTGCCCGGAAGCTAAGATGTCCGGGAGGGGAAGGGAGAAACTCTCCATGTCTGGTCCTCCGTGGGGTGGGGGGATGGGCACATGTCTGGGACTATGGACAGCTCACCCACAGTCTGGTGGGCACTCTAGAGCACCGTGGACTGTTTGTCTGGGTCCGTCTCCACGTTTGTACAGCACGGATAAATATATGTAGGCAACAGAATGGAGCCTTATGGATTCAGAAGAGTTTCCGAAGAATTCCTAAGACGCGGTGTAAGCCGAACAATACCGCGGTCGTGAAGCTTTATTTCAACTACACAGTAATGGAAGTACGGGACTGAGGAGTATAGGAAGAGATGAAGATTTCTTCCTAGGCGTTTCCAATGTGTCAGTTTATCGTGAGAAACTCACTTCAGCTGATGCCTCTGAAATCCTGAAGGTGAATGGCATAGAATTGCCCTTTTCAGTATGGGCAGAAGTAGCCACACTGGCTATTCACTTGAATCTTAACTGGTTTAAATTTTCAGGGCGCAGTGGCAGGAGGGTATTTAAGGTCATTGGGTACTTGTCATTTCAACCCTGAAAAAAGTTTTGTTGGGCAGATCTGGCATAACATCAAGTACTTGGAAACCCCTCTACTTACTACTCAAGTGTTATTGTGGCTTGAATGTGTCCCCTGAAACATTCATGTATTTCCACTGTCACAAAATTCAGAGGTGTTTAGGTCACAAGGGCCTGCCTCATTCATGAGACTAAGGCCCAGATATAGAAGGCTGCACACAGCCTTTTTTTTTGGGGGGGGGGTTCCCTTTGACACCCTGAATATGAGGACACGACACCCCACCTCTGGAGAAATGCAGGCCTCATCAGCCAACTGAACTTCTCAAAACTTTGATCTCAGACTTGTGGGCTCCAGAAATGTGAGAAACAATGTCTCTTCGTTATAAACCATCTGTGGTGGTGGCATAGCAACGCAAAACAAACCCAAGACACTCGCCTTTTGGAAAACGCAACGCACTTGGTAAAAAACTTCATCTTGTAATAGTACTCCACGAGAGTCCCCTGGGCGTAGACATTCCCTCGTTCCGCTGCTTCCCGTAAGCACTGCAGGGCGGCCTCCGTGTTCTGGTGGATTCCCTGACCGTAAAAGTACATGAGACCAAGTGCACCCTGGGACTCCAGATTCCCATTGCCACAAGCTTCCGAATGCCAGAAAAATGCCTGAGAAATCACAATTTCATTTTGTTATCTGCAGGGTGAGATTACGAGGGGGTTCTAGAAAGTAAAAGTTCTAGAGGCGTGGTTAGGTGACAGGTCTCCAGCTGTACAGTTGCCCTTGGCTGTATTTACATGGGTGTGGAACCCGCGGGCTTGGAAGTGCTGAAGTGAGTGTCACAGGCCAGCATTGTTCGTGGCAAAAGAGTATTCATGTTTTTATCTTTTGACATGTATTCATTTATTGTGTGTGTGCATGTGATCTGTGACAGTCGGTTCTCTCCTTTCTCATGTGGGTTCTGAGGCTCAATCTCAGGCCATCAGGCTTGGTGGCAAGAATACATAACTGTGAGCCATCTCACTGGCCCGGCCTTTTTGTTTCTTGTGTGACCTGAGAATCTAGGGGAAAGATAGTGCCACCCACATTAAAAACAGGTCTTCCCACCACACCTTAACCTAGATAGTCCCCCCCCACACACACATAAGCCCAGAGGCTTCACTCCTCCGTGATTCTACAGCCAGATTAACTATCACATGACCTACCGCTCTGAATCTGATGTAAAGACATTAGGAGTAGATGCTGAGGATCAGCAGAACATCCCTGGCTGTTATCTGCCTCTTAGGAATTTGCCCTTAACCCTGCACTGACCAGTAGCCCTACATTTCCTTCTCATTGTAGGATTTCCTTCCAATTATTGTCATGAGACTACTGTCACAGAAATCCAGTGGCTATAACTTTTAATTCCTGGTATGTGTTCTCGCCAGTGTCATTTTGTGCTTTCTCAAATCAGAGGAAGCATCTCTTTACTTAAGCTTCAAAGGTTCCGACCATTATTTCAGGAGTGTGCCTTTTCTTTTACTTTTTGCAGTGCTGTGCTTTGTTGGTTTAACGTTTTTTAGCAGACGCCAGATTTTCGTACCCATAATCTCCTTTGGTAGAAGCAGGGACAGCAACAGCTGTACATGCTGGAAAGGGTGGAGCCGAGCTCTCAGACTTTTGATGGTTAATCTTGACTGTCGGTTGGGTTGGGTAAGAAATCCCGATGCAGTGAAGCACAGTTCTGGATTTCATTGTGAGGGGTTTCCAAAGGAGATTAAGGGGGTTGAACCTGATACCAGCCAATAGCATCAGGGCCAGGAGGATGTCTGCTTCTTGGCTGCAATGAGGTGAGTGTCGGAGACCAATTTCAACAAGTATACCAGCACTCACCAGAGTAGGGGTTTGGAGGGTAGAAAAGTGAGTGAGGAGGAAGAAGAGAAGAGCGAACATAATAAAAGAGAAACACAGGACAGTAGTACCAGGAGGGAGTTCCAGTGAATACTGAAAAATTCCAACATTTAATTTTCCATATACTTTTATAACTCAATACAAGGGGGGGGGAAGGAAGGCAAAAGACCACTTTAACTGATACAAAGGACAACCAGAACAGTTACCTGCTTTAATATGTGAGCCATCAAGCCATTAATTCACGAGAAAAGCATTCTGTTGTGTAGGCAGTGAACCCACCCTAGACAAAGTATCCTGAAGGTAGCCACTCGCTGGGTCAAACCTCTTAATTCACAAGAAGGAGCGGAAGTATACTTGAATTTTCTAACCTTTAGTTAGGGTGGAGTGGATCTACCTTTAGGACCATCTTAACGTCAAAAACACCAAGCAACCACACCCTGGTCAGGGTGTATAGCCACGCTTGTCAACAACTTTGAGCAAGCTGAAACTCTCAGACAAGGTGAAAATAGGCTCACATTTTTGGACCTCCACAGGTGAGCACTAAGTTGTTGTGGTGATGGAAAGTCAAAGATGGGGTCCCAAAGCATGAGCTGCTCCTACATTGTTCAGGAAATGTAAGCAATATCCAAGTCTACACACGTACTTCACAGTGTCTTCTCTGGAAAGAACCAGCGAAGCGATTATGAATCTAGATGCTATATCGCTAGTGTTCAAAGGAAGAGGGTTGGGATACAGGTCAGTATTTGAGCGCTAGCAAGGCTGGGGTTTTGCCAGTACCAAAATAAACACATTTTTTAAGATGGGACGAGAAAGTTACCTTTTCTAACTGTTTGGGCTCTTTCATTGAATAATACAGTCCCAGAATACTTTGCGCCTTCACACTGGCTTTTGGGTTTCCATTGTCTGCAGCAAACAGCCAGAGTCTGAGAGAGAAAACAAGGGGAGTTATTCTTTGTTGCAGCCTTTTGAAGCCCGCAGTTTTACTTCCAGAGACCATTACCTCTCTGCTTCATCATCCGATCGTTTCACACCTCTCCCTTCAAAATAAGCTCTTCCAAGGTTGTAAGCAGCAGCGAATTTTAAGTGTACTGTCTGGGGGCATGGAGAATCGAGGATTTTCTTCATATAGTTCACTCCTTTTTCCTTCCACAAAGGAAAAGAACAAACAAACAAACAAAACACTAGTCTTTAGTTTAGCTCAAATGGAATGTCTTTCTTCCTATAGTGTAAAGTGTTCAAGTTTATCACGTGTGTAAAAGATCACAGATCTATACTTAGGAGTATGTTTATTATGGGTTTTCAGGGGGAGGCAAGGAGAGAAAGGTTGTTTAGATTGTGTGCTGATAGGCATTCCTGGAAGCTGCGGAGTGAATATCTTACACTACCTTCTCTAGCCCGCATTCTACTGAGTGTGTTCCTTAGTGACAAGATGTCTAAAATGCCAACCTTCATGTGGCATCAGTACTGTGACACAGTTTGCATTCTAACTACGAGTGACAAAACATCTTCTCTGAGTAAGGGGAGGTTTTGTGAAGAAGCCTGATAGCCCACGTTTGATCCTGGAATCCACATAGTAGAAAAGGAGCTCTCCTCTGACCTCTATGTGTGTTATGTTATGGGTGTGGGTGTGCATACACCCATGTTGTTTTGGTAGAGGACTCTAGTTTGATTTTTTTTTTTTTCGAGACAGGGTTTCTCCGTAGCTGTTTTGATTCCGGTCCTGGAACTAGCTCTTGTAGACCAGGCTGGCCTCGAACTCACAGAGATCCGCCTGCCTCTGCCTCCCGAGTGCTGGGATTAAAGGCGTGCGCCACCATCGCCCGGCTCTAGTTTGATTCTTAGCACCCAAGTTGGTGGCTCCTAACTCCCTGTGACTCCAGCTCCAGGATATTCACTGCTCACTTATGACTCCTATAGGTACCTGCACTCACATGTGCATGTGCGCATACAGTGCAATTAAAAGTAAAATCATTTTTGAAAGTCAAAATAAAAGAGCATCACTAAGGCATTCTCATAGAAAGCTACCCAAAAGTTACCTAAGGTGTGGCAGTTCCTCAGCCAATTGCCTGTGGCTCCGAATCTGCTCCCTGACCTTTTCCAGTCCAGAAACTCTGTCCATCCCATGGCTTTACTAATCTTCAGAAATGACTCCTGTTAGCTAAACCAAGACAATGAATTCCTGGCATTGGGTAGCTTCCTTTCTGTTCCACACACCACAATGCCAAGACATTTCCAGATCTCCGGAGCAAACATCTTGTTCTGACTTTCTCTCTTTCGTTTCTCTGTCATCATTTAAGCCTCCACTTGAATGTAACTCTTCTGAATGGTGTTCCACAATCCCAGTGTCAATGCAATGCCCTTTGGTTGCTCAACCAATATTTGTTATTTCAAATGCTGCCCATGGCCCCCAGTTTGTTTTCTTGGGCTGAGTGCTAATTCTGACTGCTGTGGAATGATCCTCTTGTACACTATAAAGATTTGCCAATTAAATTGATGTAATAAAATGTTGATTGGTCGGTAGCCAGGCTGACCATTAGCCAGGCAGGAAGTATAGGTGAACAAGCAAACTAAGGATGATGGAAAGGAGAAGGACAGAATCAGGAGTCACCAGTCAGGAAAAGAGGGAACAGGCAATGAATGTGCCATGCTAATAAAGGTACTGCCATGTGTAAATAAGGAATATGTAAGAGCAAATTAGTAATAAGCCTAAGCTATTGGCTTAACATTTATAATTCATATAAGGCTCTGTGTGGGCAATTTGGAAAGTAGCTGCCAGGTATTTGGGAAGAGGTAGGTGGACAAGCAGCATCCATTTTCACCTGGGGCAGGAGGACTTAGCCAACAGCCTAAAGCTAAGGCCACTGAAGGCCATAGCTGAACTCAGCAGCAGAGGTCTATTTGGACCCTTGAGTTTAGTTGGTAACTTCAGCTGTCACAGTTGGATCCAGTTATCTGTCTTCCCACCTATTCTCAACTCCACAATGCCCTTTGCAGCCTCCCCTCTACTCCAGTTGCTCTCTCAACTGAAATGGTCTAGTTGGCAATAAAATCCCCAAATTCTCCTTCCTCCACTTCTTTTACTTCCTGTGCCTAAACTCTGTGGTTCCATGAGGCTCTCTTTAGGGAAGGTAACATACTAAATGTTCCAATATATTATAATATTAAACATATTATAATGCTCAAAGATGGAGCTGGCTTTGTTTTCTCTTTTTCCCTCTCATCTCTACCCTATTTATAGAAAGATACATAGAGTATCTACTTAGATAATTATAAAAGTAACTGCTTCATAGTTCATAGAACCCACCACTTTTCTAGATCTCTCATTTTCCTTGCCACAGGTCACATCCTAACACCTGCAGGAAGGCTTTGGCTCTGGGTTTAGGTTTCCTCGTGTCATTCCAATGTTTGATCTGACTTAGTGACCATGAGGAAAGAAAAACCATGTGCTTCAGCCAGAGAGTTAATTGTCATATACAGGGCACCTCCAGTGTCCCCTGCCTACACTCCATGTCCCCTAGGCAACCATGGTCATGCCTTAACTATTATCTGAATATCATCTGAAACCACAAGCCACATGCTGTACATGTGTCATTCCACAGTCATCTGGCTTTCCTTCCGTTCTCATGAGTGGTCAGGTCCCAGACTGAAGTCCTGGTGTGGGATTCCCCATTGTAGGCAGTGTCTGCCTACAATGTCCCTTTTCCCTTCTTAGTTTCCATACTTTATCTTTGATTTTCAGCAGTTTGGCTGTGATGTGAGCCAAGAAAAGTAGTGTGTGTGTATTTGTGTATGTGTGTGTTCATGTGTACATGTGTGTATGCATGCGTGTATGTGTGCATGTGTGTGTGTGTCACCTGGGATTCATAGAACTTTCCTGTTCCCTTCTAATCGTAGTTTTCAAGACTAATCTAGTTTACTTTGGTGTAGTTTCCACAGCCTGTAAATTTTGCTCATTATGTCTTGCCCAGATTGAATCATTATTTTCCATTGAAAGATTTATGCAAAATCATGGTTGTCAACAACTTTTACCTTACTCCTATTATGGAGGGTTTTATTGGGAGTGGGGTGGCGAAAGATGGTCAAGCTCTCTTTCATGTAGTTCCAAAAATAACCTGAGAATCGATAAAATACCTCTCTTTTATCTTTATACCCTTTTCACAGTGTTTAGCTTGCAAGCAAACTTTGAGGGAGTTGTGAGGGCATAGAAGTTAGAATGAAATATGTACTTTTTCCAAAAATTTTCATCCCTCTACCTCTCCTTCTCTCCCTCTCCAAAGCTCCCGTGTCCTCTCCCTCCCTCCCTCCCTCCCTCCTTCCCTCCCTCTTCTTCCTCCC
>NC_022032.1:19371688-19375996 GCF_000317375.1 Microtus ochrogaster | reverse complement strand
AAGGGCTAGAGCTAAAGGGCCAAGCAGTGTTTAAAAGAATACAGTGTCCATGTAATTGTTTTGGGCAAAGCTAGCCTTGCGGGCAGTGGGGTGCTGGGGATGCAGCCCCGCCGCTCATATTACTACATACTTGTGTTACAGGAGAAAGCAAAAGGACAGAGCACAGAAAGGGCAGGAAGGGGCAGGGGCAGGAAGGAGCTGGTAGGGTTTCGAAGAATCATGATAGCTTGTTCAGGAAGCAATCCTTCATGGATGACAACAGCCTTGACCGACAGACAGATTGAAGTTGGTAGTCAACTATTTCTTTGGTAAGTTTAAATTTTTCTCTTTTTTTTCTGATAAATTCTTTTTGGCCAGAGGTGACTGTATCAAAGATTTGAAAAAGACGTGCCTGTGAATATTAATTCATCACTATAATTTTCTTTAGTACTTACTTATAAACTTCACGTTAAATGATGCTATAATTCTTGTGATGAATTATAACAGGGGAGCTGTTCGAATGCACAGATAAAAATAAAACCAATGCTTGGAAATGATTTTCATTCTGGAGGAAGACATGGGCCGTTGCATGGCGTGGATGCATGATGGATATGCTATGGCATCAGCTTGCTTTGTGGAGAAATGGCTACCTCACCCATAACTCCTCTGTTAGGTCTTCTCTTCTTCTAATTCTTAGTTAATTTTGGCAGCCAACTGACTGAGATCTTGTTACTGCAATCCCCAGTAATACCAAAGAACCACGTGAGGGTGGCAGTCGCGTGAACGTCAGAACTGGTCTCGAGGTTTTTAACCATCTTTTTGTATTTTATCTTATATTTATATTTTATTATATTTTATCTAATTAACGTGCATATGTATGTATGCATGTATGTGTGGGGTGAACACAAGTCATGGTGTGTGTGAAGTTAAAAGATAACTTTTGGGGGGAGTCAGCTCTCTCCTATCACCAGGTAGGTCCCAAGAGTGAAATCAGACCCTGAGGTTTGACAGCAAACACCTTTATGCACCTAGGATCTCCTATGGATACATTCTGATACCCTGATAACATTCTTTCAAAGAACTCTGGGTTTTGTAACAATTTAATGTTGCTATAAAAATAATAGCCTTGAAAACCTAGCAGGTAAGGGAAGACAGCTGAAGAAGGTGTAACAGATTCTTTCTTCCCTGTGTTGGACACGATGCTATTTAATAAATCCAGCAGATCAAGGGAAAACAAAATCAGAAGAGACAACCTTGTTTTGCCAGATGTTAAGATGTCCGAATTAATCAGCCAGTTCACAGGTCTAATAATTTCACAGTCATCAGCTCTTCATCTTACTGGTGATTCATCTTGTTCAAAATGTTTTCGAGAGTGGGTTTTAATACGGCTCCCTAAAAGCTGTTTTATCATTTGAAGATCGAAAAAGACTGATGGAGTGAGGATGTCTACTTACGTTCCTGACCTTAATTGTTTTACTTTGTTCATCTTACAGAGCTGGGGAGAGAGCTCGATCATCACGCAGGCCAACAGCTCCAGCTCTGAGCTAAACTCCCAGCCGATTTAACATAGACTGAGGGCTTTAATGGGCAGAGGAAATGGAAACAACCTCAGAGAGTACAGTTAGGATGGTCCATGGAAATGTAGGGAGCCCTGCTTGAGCCCAGTCTCCTATGTATATGATTTAAGTGACTAAGTGGCTTTTTCATCTCCAGCACGGTTTTGTTGTTGTTGTTTTGGTTTGGTTTTTGAGACAGGATTTTCCTGGCTAACACTCCTAGCCTACAGCCTCTGTAGACCAGGCTGACTTTGAACTAACAGAGATCTACCTGCCTCTGCCTCTGCCTCTCCCTCCTGAGTGCTGGGAGTAAAGGCGCGCATCACCACTGCCTGACCCTCTCCAGCACTGTTAACCGGCAATACCCATATTTTCCTTGATAATCTCAGTTCATATGCTGACTTGGCTGGAGAAGCTGGATTTCAGCTACCAAGGGGCATCTCCTAACTTTGTTCACGTTGCTTCCTCTGTCTAAATGCTTTTTTTTTTTAAATTGGAAAGGTTCAGTCTATGCCACCTGTTTGATGGAAACCTTCCTGACTGCACCTTTGTGTCTGGCACGTGTGTATCTTAGCCTATAATGTCGCTTAGCGTCACTAATAGTCTTCCTGAGACCGCCAATCCCTTCCCTTCTCATCTTTGGTTATCCGGCACCTCGGACTGTTCTGACACCATCTGTAGTGTTGACGTGGTAAAGACTGAGTAAATAGTCCATTAAGCCAATGGACTCAATCTGTGCAGTTCACAAGTGCTGAGTCCGTAACTCATAGGTTGCGTTTAGTAAGTGCTGCTAGCACAGGAAGTGGGGATGGATCTTTTAAGCTTCATTTATGCCACTAAAACATTTTGTTTGTTTTATTTTTGTTTTAAGACACACACACACACACACACACATACACAAACACACACACACACACCCAGGTATTTTTCCTGAATGTATTTCTATGCACCATACACATGCCTGGTTCTCGTAGAGGCCAGAAGGGGGCACCAGATCCCCTGCAACTAGAGTCTCAGATATTGCGAGCTGCCATACAGGTGTTGGGAATTGAGCCTCAGGCTTCTGGAAGAGCAACCAGTGCTCTTAACCACTGAGTCATCTCTCCAGCCCCTGTTTGTTTTGTCCTTTAAAAATTATTTTAAGTCATGTGTGTATGTGCATATGTGTATGGGGGGGGGGCAGTGTGTATATGGGCACCGCAGTCATGGAGACTACATCCTACCAACTTTAAACAAGTAGTTAATAAAATACCTTGCATTTAGTGCAAATATTCCTCTTATCTACCATTCATCCATTCATTTCATTGCACGATAAAAAAGAGTCAAAAGTAGAAAATTTGGGCACCTAAAGTGTAGGCCCCACTGAGAGCTTTCTACAAGATGAAAAAGAAGAAAATGAATAAAGGATGTCTCTGTGTTCTGTGTTTTTATATGTTGCTATTCAGTCTTGTTAACAGCTCTGTTAGGTTAACGACTAATTTCCTAAATGTACATAATATATAAAATTTACATAAAATATTCAATTGGTAATGTCTTGCTAAAATTTTTGTATTGACAAGGGGTCCATTCAGTGCTAGGTCTAGATTGAGCTCAAATGTGGACCATAGTCAGTCATCAAGGTCAACTACGGCCAAGGGTGTGGTGACATTTTATTTGTATTTTAATAAATAAGGCTTGCCTGAAGACGAGAGTGCAGAGCTAAGCCACTAGAGGCCAGAGAGAGGTGGCACACACCTTCAGTCCCAGGACTTGGGAGACAGAGGCAGACAGATCTCTGTGAGCTTAAGACTACTTTGCGCTGCACAAGATCCAGAAACAGATCCAGGCAGTGGTTGGCTCACACCTTTAATCCCAGTGTTTGGGAGTCACACGGTTTTAAGACCAGATCTAGGGAGGTGGAGACAGGAGCGACATGGTTGGGCAGAGAGAGGAATATAAAGGGGAAGAGACAGGAACTCACTGGAGTGTGGAGTTGGGGTTTGGTGGAGACGCACAGTACAGCCTCTGCAGTCTGGGGATCGACCCTTTGGTCTGAGCGTTGATAGAGGGAAAAGGTCTCTCTAACGGCTGACTGTTCTGTTTCTCTGATCTTCAGCTTTAATCCCGGTATCCGTCTCTGGGTTTTTATTATTTGTGCTACACAAGGGAGAGGGGCAATGGCAGTCCTGTCTCCAAGGCAGTTTATTCTTATCTTAGAGAGTTCAGAAATATAAATTCATATTCACAAGACCAGGCTGTAAGCCAAGGCTTGAAACCTGTAGGGAAGTCGAGGTTAGAAAACCCACATACACTTAGAATTTGGAATTTGAGACCCTTATGGATAGGACAGATTTGCTCATGAACACAGAAAGATATGTCTAAGTAGTCTTGAAAATTAAAAATTAAGTTTTTAATTGTTATTTGGATAGCATTTGAAATTTATTTGTACAATGAGAAAAAAATTGGAGAAATTCAAATTGTAATAATGTTCTTCAGAACTCAGTTTCTTTACCCTCTGTCTTCAACAAGATAACTTATATAGGCCTAAAATTATTCCTCATGAGCAAATGATTTCAGTGCAGATATTAGAGTGATAATGTAGATCATTGCATTCTGTAGAAGCATTTTATGTGTATTTTAATAAATACAGATTGCTTGAAGATCAGAGAGTAAAGATCAGAGAATAAGCCCCACTGGTCAGCCTTACAGACCAGGCAGTAGTAACAAACACCTTCAATCCTAGGAGCCACACTAGTTGCCATAGAAACCAGGTGGGGCATGCCTTTAATCCCAG
>NC_022032.1:19370347-19371588 GCF_000317375.1 Microtus ochrogaster | reverse complement strand
CTCTCTCTCTCTGTATGTGTTGTGTGCATGTGAGTACAGGTGCCTGTCGAGGTCAGAAGAACACAACAGATACCTAGGAGATGGAGTTACAGGTTGTTGTGAGACACCAATTTGGCCGCTAAGAATCAAACTCTGGTCTTCTGCAAGAGCAGTAAGTGCCATTAAGGGCTGAGCCCTTTCTCCAGCTCCTGTTTTGATCTTTTGACGTAAAATGTCTTGGGAGCTGTTTAGAGGCGTACAGGAAATAGCTGACTTATATTTTAGAAAGATGGCCTTGGTGGCTGTAAGAATGATAAAGTGTGTTTTATCTTACAATCCAGGTGAGGGGCGTCGTGGGTCTGAAGAAACATTAGGTCGGGGTAAGGGTCTGGGACAGATAAAGAGGATATTCAAAAGACAGCAGGAACAGCTGATCACAGAAAATTCGCTCCTGCTTGTGAGAAGATTTTGCCTATATTATTCTCTTAACTTTAAAAGGCTGTGTTTCAGGGAAAGAGTAAATTTGATTTTTTAAAATAGGCTTACCTTGAATAAATGAAACATTTCATAGAAGTTTTAGCTCACACTGAAACCATGAGGACTTCCTTCATTTAAACTACCGAAGCAGTATGGTGTATTTACAGGTTTCCTCATGTTGAATCACTAAACTTCTGGCGGAAATTCTAGGCTGTGATGTATACTCTCCTTCTCCTGCATCGCTGAGTGCATTTGTGACAGGGGGAAACATTTTACCACAGTAACAGGTGGGTGGCGTGGTGATTTTTCTCAGAAGACAGACTCTTTCTCTAGTTAAGTTCCTTGAAAACTCACCAGAAGTAGGACCTTGATGAACAGTGTCGGCATGGGGCCACAAGGTCGGATACTCAGAGTCTACTATAGATCTGATAGCTAGTCATATAACATTGAACAAAATAGACACACCTCCTGGTGTGTCAGGCTTGCCTTCCAATGAGGGATCAATAAATTAAACAGAAAATAAGACATTAAGTAGCCATTACAACTATGAAGAAATAAAGAGCACTATTTTACAGTCTAAGAAGAAAACATCTCATCAGAGACCGGAATTAATAGAACACACATGAAAGGATGGGAGTGATGCTCTGGGGGAGAAAGTGGGACCAGCTTACTTGTGATGTGGGAGTGTCATATGTCAATCTGTTGATTTCATTGGTTAAGCAATAAAGAAACTGCTTGGCCCTGATAGGTTAAAACATAGGTAGGAGGAGTAAACAGAATAGAAT
>NC_022032.1:19352978-19362687 GCF_000317375.1 Microtus ochrogaster | reverse complement strand
TTTTATTGATCATGCTTCAATATTCATTAACAAGAAAGGGCATTCACGATTATTATAGTAAAAGAGGTATGACAAATTGATATATATTGTATGTTTTTCCCCAAAGTGTTTGTTAATAAATCTATATGTATGCGTGTTATCTATGTGTGTGTAAGCACACATATATATGCAATACACATACACAGTTATTCTTTGACATCCTCAGCGATTGGTTCTAAGACCTCCATGCATACCAAAGTCATGGATGCTCAGGTCCCTATACAAAGTGGCACAGTATCTGCATATAATCAAGATACATACTGTCGAATATTTCGTTATTGGTAGATTGCTTATAAAATACTCACAGAAAACTTTAATATAGGACTGTACTATCCATTCCATTTTAATGTTTTAATTTTTATTATTTTTTTAAATTAAAGTTTCAGTGTGGGTGCACATATGCCACGGTGCACGCGTGGAGACCAGTGGGCAATTTTTGCAGCTCAATTCTCTCTTTTAACCTTGAGGGCCAGGGTTCGAACTTAGGTCGTCTGACTTGCTCAGCAAGCACTTCCACCCACTTAGCCATTTTGCTGACTCATATCATTTTGGATGCCCTTTGTCAATAAACATAATCTATGTCGTATTAATACCTGCATCGTAATCGGGTACCAATAGCAAGTATTCACATTTGGTGGTAGAATTTGAAGCGATTCAGTTTTTATTTTCTAAATTTTATCTACACTCGCATAGCTTTATAATTATTTTTTAAGAATAAGGAAAAATATTTTCAACAGCACATTGAGAGCTAGTTGTAGCAATGAGCATTTTTTTGGTGGTTGAATTGTAAGTAGAAGCTTACAAATGACCCTTACAGACTCTCACTGTGCAACTGAGAAAATCTATGACAAATCGTCTATGTCATTTCTCAGGCAAAATTACCAAAATCTTTCCCCAGAGTGCCTACTTCTGACTTTGGCCTCTCAAAATGGAAAACTATAGACATTTGTGTGACTTGCACAGCATATAAGAATTCTTCTATGTAAATTTTCTGTGAGATTTCTAACGTGAACATTCACGGGATGTCTATAATTTTTTTCAGGAAACATCCGAACTTATAGAAGGGCACATTGTTAATCATGAGATCTATATTCAGAAAAATAATCTGAGCTCTTGACCATCCCTAGACTGCAATAAAGGAAACTCCGTGCTAAACTGTTTCCCGTGAGAGATGGACCAGTCCTGAGAGGCATCCAGTGAACCAGAAGTGGTGGGGAATATTCCCTTGCTCACCATGTAAAAAAAAAACACAGTGGCACCTTCAACATGGAAGCTTTTCTTGAGGATAAGTCCCTGTTCTTCATACTGAGGAGGACACCACTGAAAAACCAGAACCTTCTGTAGTAGTTGGGGATGGCCACTCAAGTTCAAGGACAAGGAGGCTCACTGTTTCTGACAGTTGAATCTAGTTATGTCAAAAAAAACTGTTTAAGTTAGATTTGGAGCTGAAGGAGGACAAAGTGGGAGGGGATCAAAAGAAATTAACTTTGTCTTTTATACAGGTGTACAGTGACATCAGTAATCATTCAAATACTAAAAACATTAAATATTAAGATGTAAAAGTGGAGACAAGCCATTAAAGCACTGCAGTGAAATCTTAAACACGGTGCACAAGACAATAACTTACAGCATTTGAGACAGTCCCCAGCCCGTCATAATACATCACGCCTAGTTGATAAATTGCTTGATGATCGTTCTCCTGGATTTCTTCAAACTGTGCCAAGGCTTCTTCATACCAGCCCTGAAAGCCCCAGAGAATAGTTCATTTCATTATGTGTTTAAAGTAACCCTGGACTCAAGCATCAAATGGTCATCTATGCCTAAGGATTAATAGATGATGCCGCCATATTGGAAATGGCCCAAACTTTTTGCTTAAGTCATCGGGCCGTGCCATCTCTGATAGGTAGTTACACCGAGGCCTCAGAAGATAGTTAGGTCAAAGAAGGTCCCAACATGCAAAGTAAGAGAGAAAGGAGGATGTGAACTAGTCACTTCCTGAGTCTCAAAGGACCATGAGGGGCTGGGGACAAATCCTTGGGACCTTAAGAAAAATCAAGCTCTGTTACCGAAAACTATATGATAGCACAGAGAATTTTTCTTGTGTCTATCTACCAAGCTATTCCACCATAATTTGAATTAAAGAAATGGTTTCCTCATGATGTGTAAAATATATGAAAAGCTACTTTTCAGGGAATTCAATTATTAATAACATGCAAATAGTTTATGAATGAGCTTACATATTGTGAATCAAACTATAAAATGTATGTTTTTAGTTTGCAGTGTGAAAATGGGTCTTTCCAAATGACTCCTTCAGAATAACTTTAGTGAAGAAAGACCAGATAGCTCCTAAGTCTTACGACTGTGTGCCACACATGGTCACAAAACCATAGCCTATGTGGCTATGCCCGAGTTTCTCAGGCATAACGATGTAAGAAATTCACCTGAAGCTGGGCAGTGGTGGCGCACGCCTTTAATCCCAGCACTTGGGAGGCAAAAGCAGGTGGATCTCTGTGAGTTCGAGGCCAGCCTAGTCTACAAGAGCTAGTTCCAGAACAGACTCTAAAGCTATGGAGAAACCCTGTTTTGAAAAACAAAACAAAACAAAACAAAACAAATTCACCTGAAAGTTTGCCATGACCATCAGCTGCCTCTACTTATTGTGTGATGCTGAGAATGGAACCCAAGTTCTTATCTCCCCTATATAATTGCTCCATTAAAACTCAAATAACCCCCAACCATGAAGTACTAACAACACATTTATTAAAAAAAAAAGACCCAAAATGGTACCTCTTCAAAATAGAGTTGACCTCTTAGAAAATACGCCATAGCATCCCCTCTTTTTATTCTTTCTTTCAGGTACTGCAATGCTGTATCCACCAGATTAGCATGACAGTAATAATCTGAGTCAGAAAGGTAAAAATTGCATTAACCACACAACGTGAATGTTCTCTCTTGAAGCCATACGTAACAGAGAATTCATTAGATGCTGTTAGTATCAGTTTCTTGCCCACTTCTAGTTCCTAAAACTTAGCTCCAAGAAAGAATACGCCCTAAATAAAATCATGATCACGGCATCTAGTGTAACACCTTACATAACCAATAAATGCTCATTGAGTCTGGGACTGCTGCTCCTTGCCAGGTAGGCACTTGAATGCAGTCTCTGCATGCATTGGGCAAAGCTGTCTTGTGGGTGAGGTAAACTCTTTGCTTGAGCCATATTTAGTATTTAGAACAAATGTATTTAGTATTAGTATTTAGTATTAGTATTTAGTTTTTAGTATTTAGATCAATTTGTCTGACTTTTTTTTTTTTTTTTGGACAGGGTTTCTCTGGCTCTTGTAAACCAGGCTGGCCTTGAACTCATAGAGTTCTGCCTGCTTCTGCTTCCCGAGTGCTGGGATTAAAGGTGTGCGCCACCACTGCCCGGCTCTCCATTTTAGCTTTTAAGGTTTATATAAATAGCTTTAAATATCCGTTTGCAGTAAAGCACCAAGCCACACTCTCTGAGGGGAGCAACACCCAGCTTTTCTTTTTTAGAAGCAGATCCTTAAGTCCTAAGGGCAGACCCTAATCAGGCCTTGAGACAGCTCCAGGGTCAGCTGCTGTCTGAGTTAAGAAGGTTGCCAGCCTCCGGGAGAGCCTGAATGGAGTAGAGATTGACTACCTCCTCGAAAGCAAGGATACGTCTTTCCTTTCCTGTTTATTCTAGCAAAAAAAACAAAAACAAAAACAAAAAAAAAACGGAATTTCAGCAAAAATATTTTCCCAGCAAAGATTAAACATTCAGATTTTTATACCAGGCTTTTCCTTCTTCCACTGGAAGAATTTCTGTTGTTTAGTAGCATACTGAGACAGAGAGAAAGGGTTTTTGGGCAACTTTTCACTGGTGAGTTTCATCCTGTTTCCACCGCGTGGATCCTGTAAACAAGAAGAACACATACGATGATTAAATTTTCTTCTTCCAGAAAAGCACGACGGGAGACTTTACTCCTCGGTGGAACCTATTCTAAAAGCATCTAAGCAACATTGCCTGTCCGCGGGACCCCGAGTTAGCAGCAATTCCTTTCTGAAGGCGAGTTCACACGTGACCCCTGTCATTCACAACTGCTGCCCCTCAGTGGCAGCCGACAACACTGCTCTCAAAGAGATGGTTCCTGTCACTAGGGACTTTCTGGATCTTTCTAACTGAAGCTTACCGGAGTAATCCATTTCATATGAAAGCCTTTATCCTTTTTACCTGGGAATACACTGTATTTTAGCTGTGTCGCTCAGTTTTCTCTTCCAGTCTGTATTGGACTGCCATGTTACCAGATGGACCACCACTGTGTGGTAAATCAGAGCCTTCATATAAAGTGTAGGGGCCACCTCATTTGGGATGGAGGAGTCCAGGTTGGCCTAGGCTGAGGGTAGCGAGGACAGCAAACTCTGTTGTTGCTATGTTTTTTTCCCCCTTTCTTTCTTGCTTGCTCTTTGACATTCTAAAGTTTCAAGTTACTTCCACCAATCAGGAGCCAGCTCCCAGGGAAGGTCTCTGATTGGTGGCCTACAGAAGACCCTCAAGAGAACCTTTGTGTGATTGGAAAGCTGTGTTTATATACTTACAGGATGCTGTTTTAGGCAACAAGCTGCTGCTTCATAAGCGAGAGTGGGACTCAAAAGGAGGAGGAACGATTAAGCAACCACAGCAACAAAGCCACTGAAATGTCTGCATGTGGCAGCAGGGAGTTTCCGGGGGCGGGGGGAGGGGGCGGGGAATGGCTCAGCAGTTAAGAGTGCTAGAGTTTAATTCCCAGCCAACCACGTGACATTTTTCACAACTGTTTATAACCCTAGTTCCAGGGGGTCAGATGCCCTCTTCTGGTTTATTCAGGCAACTTGGTACAAATACATTCATGCAAGCAAACCACTCATAGCACATAAAATCAAAAGCAATCTTAAAAAGCAACAACGCGAACAAATGCTTCCAGAGGATCTTAACCCACTTTGGGTGGGTCACAGCACTTGTAGCTCCAGCTTCAGGAAGTGACCGCTTGCCCTCTTCTGTCTCTGCTGTCACCTGCACACGTGTGATATTTACATATAAAAAAAATTTTTTAAAAAAATCCTTAAAAAAACTAAAGTAATTGTATTTCAAGATCTAAGTTTCCAATAAGACTTTAAAATTCCCATATGAACAAAGCAACATGTGTAAGATGTTGGGAGGGAAACGATCCAGACAGAATGAGAGCTCCCTGTCATTCACAAACTGGGCGGTAGGTCTTCATTTCACTGATGACATTAACACAGTATGCTACTGTTTCAAAAGGGCTAGAGTAACGGTTCTCAACCTTCCTAATCCTGTGACCCTTTAATACAGTTCCTCATGTGTGGGGACCCCCAGTCATAAGATCATTTTCATAGCTACTTCATAACTTTAATTGTGCCCCTGTTATGAATCATAATGTAAATATCTGAAGTGCAGGATATCTGATGTTTGATCCCCACGGGGGTTACGAACCACTGGTTTGGAGAAACCTTGGCAAATTCAAGAAAGGGACTAGAAATGAAATAAAGCACTAACCACGCCTTACCGTATTTAAATTTACGCTGTTGTCTTGGCTTACAAGACTGCACATGACTTCTGTTGCTTTAGTGACTTAAAAAGAAGTACTTCAGAGGGCCTGAAAAACAACAGAGAAATGTTTCATTCAGGCCTACTGAATGTTGGGTTTGTTTTGTCTTGTCTTTTTAAAGTGCGGGCTCCTATGAAACGTGAGGAAATGGTGATCATTTTGAACACACGAGGAAACAGGCAGGGCAGGGAGGTGATTCACCTAGTAGCAAAGCTGCTGGTTGGCAAGGGTGCCCTGCCAGCCCACAAATTACTTTATTTTATCTCTCAAGAAAAAAAAAAAGAAGTAGAGTGATTTTAACATTTGTGTTAGAACTGTGGGCCTTCTGCTTTAAGAAGCTGGTCATCTTGAGAAACTGGCTCTGCAGTCTGTAGAAATTGGTGCCACCGTTAATCCTACTGATTGAGACTGAGGTCACTACCACAGTGAAAAGCCAAATTTGAAGCCCGCTTTAATTAAATGGTGGCCAGATGGATGGCTCCGACCAGGTCCATACCCTGGAAATGGCCAAGGATCAAGTATGGCAAGGGCTTAAGAAGGAGAACCCATAAATCATTGCATTTCCAATAAGGTCCAATCAGGGGCAAGCACACATCCTGACGTATTTCCTGCCTACACACCTCCCACCCACGTGTGATCGAGCACATCCTGAGCAGATAGGTCAAACAAACTTGTTTGGGGAAGTGAGAAGGCATAGCTTCTTATGTTATCTTCCATAAACATTAACCTCCAGCATTTCAGGAACTCTCTGTCCTTGGGCAAGGGGCTTGCAGATCAGAGGCATTTTTCTTTCATGGATCTCTAAGGCATAGTAATTAAAAATTAAAATGTAATCTTGGCTCTCATAGCTACATCCTCTCAACTTTGTACCTTGGATGGACATAGAGAACTGACAGCCTACTACGCTGTGAACACATGCAAAGCAAGCCTTGCTCCCCAAAGATATTCTGAAAGGCAGCCTATCTGCTTGGTTTGGGCATTGCCTTTGAAATCTTGGTCCTTTGCCCCAGGCTGTTCATAGCAACTTCCTTAATTTTCAACTCTAATCTAGTTCTCCTGACATTCTCATAATACCTATAATTGCTCTCCCACGCCTAGGCCTGACCACGGTCCCCACAGTCATGAGGCTGTCTCGAACCAAAGCTAATTTCTGAGCGTCAATTTCCACTCTGATTTCCAACAGGCAGAGCTGCTGGAATAGGTTAATTCAAATTTAGTGCTTTCAAGATGCGAGACAGGAGCTAAGAAAAGATTTTAAACGTGAGCGTCTGGATTCATTCTGCCGCATTCCGACATTCAGCATAAAGTCACCTGATGCTGTGCAGCTGTGTGCATACCATGTAGTGAACCTAGACCATTCTGGGATAAAAACTGGGGGCGCTCGTTGATACCATATCCTCTGAAAAGAACCTGTGGTTTTGAACTTTTTATTACGATCCTTTATGTGTTTGTGTTTATGCACAAGCGCAAAGGTCTGAGAACGAAGCTGCAGGGCTTGCTTCTCTCCTTCTACCATGTGGTTCCTTGTGCACAAGCTTGGCCCTCAGAGACTTTGCCTACTGAGCTTCTCCGTAACCAGAGCGTGTGACTCGGTGGGGGAGACTGGGTGAAGCAGGTGATGTTCCCTTCTCAAATCCTCCTTAGTGCCCCTATGCCTATGAAGTCAGCTGCTCTGAGTGCTAACTGACAACAGCTCTCACCACCCCGTTCTATACGTTTGTCCCTAGTTAGTCACGAGTCTGGCAGACAAACCACTTAGGCCATTACCCTATTAAAAGAGGCAATCCAGCCAGGCTGTGGTGGTGCACAGCTTTAATCCCAGCGCTTGGGAGGCAGAGGCAGGTGAATTTCTGAGTTTGAGGCCAGCCTGGTCTACAGAGCAAGTTCCAGGACAGCCAGAGCTTCACAGAACTGAATGCGGGGTTGGGGGTGGATGGGTGGCGGCAATCCACGCGAGGTGCTCCTGTACGTTCTCACTGTATGTATGAAGAATGCAAGGGGCTCTGTGTTCTTCCGAGAGCCTTTCTTGGGGTGTGCTTTCAGTTAGTAACCTTAAAGGAAATGGTAATGCACCCCCACAGGCAGAGGGAAGGCTTGCTTTCCTAACAGGCATTGCCTGGCCCAAGGTTAGCATGCCTGACTCATAATGCAGTCTTCTGGGCATACCAAGCCTCCCAGGTGACTGTGTCATTTGAGTAACCTCTGTGAGAACTGGGGAACATGGTGGGCTGCAGAAGTGACCCAAATATCACGCCATCAACCCTAGCTACTGTGTTTACAGTGAGCCATAGGGCCCTCTGTCTGTGACCCCTCAGGCATCTTGTCTTCTGCCAGTGTCAGTGAGACCAGCTAGTAACAACCATGTATCAGCCGAAAGCTTAATCTACCTGCTTGTGAGAGAAAGAGAAAATCAGCCACTGATTTGTGGCCACATTTTCAATACAGCCTTGACAATATTGAAGCAGGCAGTTATTCTCATTTTCTCTCCTCTCCAGGAGAGCTCATTTGTTAAAGTGAAAGGACTCGCTCCCACGTCCTTCCTTTTGGGTGCGGCAAGTTTACATCATTCTCTGAAGGAGGAGAAGAAGGTAGAAATAAAGATGCCTAGTACATTTTGCTAGGCTAGGGTAACCAGTCACTGAGAGTCAAGGAGGGTTTCCTTTATTTTCCTCCAAATTTACCTCTTATTCTGTGAGCAATGAAACTGATGAAGAAGGATAACATATCCAAACCCTTAACGGCACTGGCAAAAGCAGGATTTGCATGCTTCATCCAACTGTTTCCTGCTTTCCTGTTTGCTGGCCAGTAACGGCTGCCAGGTTCTTTTGTGTGCTCAGTATGGGGTGTGCCCAAGGTGTGGCTCTGAAAGAGTCACAACCAAAAGACCCAGACCAAGCCTGATAGAAAAGTTGAACTGTAGACAGAAAGACAGTGGTGAATTCTCAGAGAGAGAATTGTGTCCCTCAGAGGAGATGGGAGTTCTTCGTATGACGGTAAAGAGATGCTACCACCTGGCTTTACCGTCAGGGCCATTTGAGCGCGGTCAATAGGGTCATATCTGAATAGGGTTCAAGGGGACAGACAGCTCACTATTTGAAGGCAGTACGTTTCCAAACATCGCTTTCCCTCTTGATACTGGCCATGTGAGATGAGGCACCAGTGGCTATTTCTGGCTGGGCTCTAATTGTATGAGGCAGCACAAACCATCAGTCCTTTGAGTCTGTCTACCCCACAGGGGAATTTTGCTTTCTATTTTTAGCCCTCTTATTTTGGTCCTTTCACATCAGCAATTAAACCCAGAGCCTCATATATTAGCAAGCATCCTACCAGTCAGCTATTATCAGTTCCCATCCTGGGTGGATTTCATTCAACACCCAGCAGTAAATAGATATGTGTATAATTTAGAGATTATATATATATATATATATTTGTACAGAAAGCTCATGCCATTGTAGTTATGAGTACAGGGTAGAGAGAGACATGGGCACACTGTACTGAGAAAAGGTACCAAGCCATGTGCCAAAGCAGAGATAAGAACTATGGTTTAATTTAAGTCTAAAAGTTAGCTAGTAACAAGCCTGAGCTACCAGCCGAGCATTTACAATTAATATTGTGTGTTTATTTGGGGAGCTGCCACAGCACAGGAAAACTCCGCCTACACTTTCCTTTCTACTTTTTCTTAAAAATTTGAATCTTATTAGCCCCAAGAAAAATGAGGGAAACGCAGTCATGGGACTGACCGAAAACTATAGGAATTTACACAAGATAGGAAAGCTCACAGATATTTTTAAAACTGCACCTCATTCCAAAAACGCTTCTTTGTCTCCTGTTTCTCTCTGTCAGGCCCTCCATCACTTGACGCTCAGGACTCTGAGCAATAACTTTTCAGAAAGGCTGCAATGTTGCGCAGTAATGGATCTAAGATTTGCAACTGACTAGGAATCTCTAAACAAAGGCCAGTCCCCAGCATGTGATGCTATGACTGTGATGCAATTGCTTCTATAATAAAAAGCAACTTTACAAGTTGTAAATACTTGATATGTGTATATATACATATA